>NW_026293386.1:0-29539 GCF_026419915.1 Harpia harpyja
ACAGGAGCAGGTATCGTCATTGCCAGTAAGGGTCGCTTTCTCTATTCAGGGTCTCGCTTACTGTAAATTTAAGGCAGGTAAGAACACTCCTGCTGCTCCTCCAGCTGACTTTATAACTTCTGGTGGTTTGCCCTTCCCCTTTCCCAGGTGATTGCACTAAGGGTGGTGGGCGGAGGCTCGGGGTATTTGAGCCACAGCCTCTGCTGAGGGAGCTCATTGTGCTCCTGGGTTTCTCTGGTGTTGGTGCTCAGCTCTTCCTTGAGTCCTTTGCAGCTTTTGAGCTGGCTCAGCTCTTTGGGAAGAGGTGTCTGCTCGAGGTAAGAGCTTCAGGACCAGTTAAGGTTCAGCAGCATGTGTAGTAGAAAGTAACGCTTGTGCGCAGCTTTTTTTTTTTTTTTCCCCCCTTTCTTTTTTCAGGTCAGTAATTTTGTTTTGAGTGTTCAGGGGTAGAAAGTTGGTTTAATAGTATGCATTGTTTGTTTGGGGTTTTTTTAATTCTTCATGCATTGTGTTTTCCTGGATTTCCCAACTTTATCGAAAACAGAACCTTTCACCAGTTCTGCTGTATGCTGTGTAAGTTGCTGATATCTCTCTTAACGGGACCAATGATGACATTGTTTAGCAGGGGTTAGAGCGAGCGTCTTGTATGCATCCATATATGGAGTTTTAGTATTTCTGAAGAAAGCAGAAGGGCCGTGAGGCACAGTGCCTTTCAGGCTCTGGGATGCCTCGTCACCTTTCCTCATTGCCCACAGAACGCCTTGTTGTCCCTAGAACCTTTGCAGCTTGTGGCAGGCCCCTCGTAGATTACAAGCCTTGGGGCTTGACTTTATTTTGTGGGCAAGTAGCGGAGCTGGAATGAGCGGGGAAGCAAACACGGTGGTGCTTATGAGGAGGGGGGAGTTGGGCAAGTAGTTGGCGTTGGCCGGCGGGATGCTTACTCCCTTTTCTGATTTTTTTGTTTGTTTGTTTCCTTGCAGATGTTAAAGACCAATGTGTCACCTTGAGGAACATCCCAGTTAGCCTGTGTGGTTTTTGTGGAGGATGGTTTGAGACCCACGGCCCTCTGAAAGTTAAGTTGAGGGACCAGGGCTGGGCAGAGGCTGGGAGGGAGGAACGAAGCTGAGAATTGCAGGGAGGGGTTTTAAAGTTAGCACAGGAGAGAGGCCCGTCCAGGAGCAGTGCCGTTTGGGCAGGCGAAGGGAGCGGGTTGCTTTGCAGCACGAGACCAGCGTGTGCCGGGCAGGGCAGTTCCAGCCTTTGTCTGCGGTGGTGTGCAGTTTGTGTAGTCTGTCTTCTGTCCCTTAGACCTTTTGCGGGTCTCAATGTCCTCATTGCGCTTTGCGCCGGGGGAGCGTGGCATGCGCTTTAGGCTCCGTCCCTAGGGTCTCGAATGCCCGTACTCATCGGCACAATGCCATTGGAGCGTTTCTTTTTTTGCATTTGCAGCTCTAAAGCACGGATCGGTCTCGGCAGATTCCGGTCGGTCCTCTCTCGCGGCATTCTTCTGGGCTGCGTCGGCAGCTCCGCTCTCTAGCCATCCATTTTCTTGGACTGGGAGTTCTTCCCTGCCTCTTGATGTTCCTAGGTCTTGATGACAGGCTTCTTGTACATCCATCGTCTTGGTTTTGACAGTGCTGTCTTTTAACAGGCCGTTACGTTGGACTCCTCGGGGTCTGCCGTACAGCCTCCTTGCCTCAGTGTTTTGGACGCCGTAGGTCATCTTGCCGGATGGCACCTCCCGTCAGGGAGTCCTTCTTCTTGCTGAGAGTTTTCTCTCTCTTTGAATCACCTTGTCTGTACCGTTCTGTGTTGTGTTGGTCTGTGCACAGGTGTGTTTGGCTTGGAGCTGCTCTGCCTGGGGATGTAGAGTCAGGGGTAGGTGGAACAGCAATAAGAGTCTAAGGGTGAAATGTTGATTTGCCTTAATTGTTTAGGCAAGGGTTGTACGGTCATCTGGGATTGAGTAGGCATTGGTGGGCTGTGTGGACAGCAATGTTGAGAGTTTTTTATGGAATCGATTGTAGCCATGTGGCAGAGGCTGTTGAGGGGTAGTGAAGTGGATTTGAGTCTGTAAGGTGTTGAGGCTTGCATGTGATGGGCTTAAAGTTTGGCCCTGTTTTTTTTTTGTTTTGTTTTTTTTAAAATGGCTTGCTGTAGCTGGAGTTGTTAAGCTCTTGCTCTGCATCCAGGCTGACTCGTTCAATGGTCAAAGGTCAAAGGTCACGGGGTCAAAGGTCAAAGGTCACGGGGTCGAGGGTCAAAGATCGACGGATCGGTGTCAATTGTCAAAGGCGGCGGGGGTCGGGGTCAAAGGTCACGGGGTCAAAGGTCAAAGGTCACGGGGTCGAAGGTCGACGATCGGTGTCAATTGTCAAAGGTTGCGGGGTCAAAGGTCAAAGGTCACGGGGTCGAAGGTCGACGATCGGTGTCAGTTGTCAAAGGTCAAAGGTCACGGGGGTCAAAGGTCACAGGTCACGGGGGTCAAAGGTCAAAGGTCACGGGGTCGAAGGTCGCCGGATCGCTGTGAATTGTCAAAGGCCGTGCGGGTCGGGGTCAAAGGTCAAAGGTCACGGGGTCAAAGGTCGCCGGATCGCTGTCAATTGTCAGAGGCCGTGCGGGTCGGGGTCAAAGGTCAAAGGTCACGGGGTCAAAGGTCAAAGGTCACGGGGTCAAAGATCGACGATCGGTGTCAATTGTCAAAGGCCGTGCGGGTCGGGGTCAAAGGTCAAAGGTCACGGGGTCGAAGATCGACGGTCGGTGTCAATTGTCAAAGGCCGTGCGGGTCGGGGTCAAAGGTCAAAGGTCACGGGGTCAAAGGTCAAAGGTCACGGGGTCGAAGGTCGCCGGATCGCTGTCAATTGTCAAAGGCTGCGCGGGTCGGGGTCAAAGGTCAAAGGTCACGGGGTCAAAGGTCACGGGGTCGAAGAGCGACGATCGGTGTCAATTGTCAAAGGTCGCGGGGTCAAAGGTCAAAGGTCGCGGGGTCAAAGGTCAAAGGTCACGGGGTCAAAGATCGACGGATTGGTGTCAATTGTCAAAGGCCACGCGGGTCGGGGTCAAAGGTCAAAGGTCACGGGGTCAAAGATAGACGATTGGTGTCAATTGTCAAAGGTCGCGGGGTCAAAGGTCAAAGGACACGGGGTCAAAGGTCAAAGGTCAAAGGTCACTGGGTCGAAGGTCAAAGGTCAAAGGTCACGGGGTCGAAGGTCGTCGATCGGTGTCAATTGTCAAAGGCCGCGCGGGTCGGGGTCAAAGGTCACGGGGTCAAAGGTCAAAGGTCACGGGGTCAAAGATCGTCGATCGGTGTCAATTGTCAAAGGCCGTGCGGGTCGGGGTCAAAGGTCAAAGGTCACGGGGTCAAAGGTCAAAGGTCACGGGGTCAAAGATCGTCGATCGGTGTCAGTTGTCAAAGGCCGCGCGGGTCGGGGTCAAAGGTCAAAGGTCACGGGGTCGAAGATCGACGGTCGGTGTCAATTGTCAAAGGCCGTGCGGGTCGGGGTCAAAGGTCAAAGGTCACGGGGTCAAAGGTCAAAGGTCAAAGGTCACGGGGTCGAAGGTCGCCGGATCGCTGTCAATTGTCAAAGGCCGTGCGGGTCGGGGTCAAAGGTCAAAGGTCACGGGGTCAAAGGTCAAAGGTCACGGGGTCAAAGATCGACGATCGGTGTCAATTTTCAAAGGCCGTGCGGGTCGGGGTCAAAGGTCAAAGGTCACGGGGTCGAAGATCGACGGTCGGTGTCAATTGTCAAAGGCCGTGCGGGTCGGGGTCAAAGGTCAAAGGTCACGGGGTCAAAGGTCACGGGGTCGAAGGTCGCCGGATCGCTGTCAATTGTCAAAGGCCGCGCGGGTCGGGGTCAAAGGTCAAAGGTCGCGGGGTCAAAGGTCAAAGGTCACGGGGTCGAAGATCGATGATCGGTGTCAATTGTCAAAGGTCGCGGGGTCAAAGGTCAAAGGTCGCGGGGTCAAAGGTCAAAGGTCACGGGGTCAAAGATCGACGGATTGGTGTCAATTGTCAAAGGCCGCGCGGGTCGGGGTCAAAGGTCAAAGGTCACGGGGTCAAAGATAGACGATTGGTGTCAATTGTCAAAGGTCGCGGGGTCAAAGGTCAAAGGACACGGGGTCAAAGGTCAAAGGTCAAAGGTCACTGGGTCGAAGGTCAAAGGTCAGGTCACGGGGTCGAAGGTCGTCGATCGGTGTCAATTGTCAAAGGCCGCGCGGGTCGGGGTCAAAGGTCACGGGGTCAAAGGTCAAAGGTCACGGGGTCAAAGATCGTCGATCGGTGTCAATTGTCAAAGGCCGTGCGGGTCGGGGTCAAAGGTCAAAGGTCACGGGGTCAAAGGTCAAAGGTCACGGGGTCAAAGATCGTCGATCGGTGTCAGTTGTCAAAGGCCGCGCGGGTCGGGGTCAAAGGTCAAAGGTCACGGGGTCGAAGATCGACGGTCGGTGTCAATTGTCAAAGGCCGTGCGGGTCGGGGTCAAAGGTCAAAGGTCACGGGGTCAAAGGTCAAAGGTCAAAGGTCACGGGGTCGAAGATCGACGATCGGTGTCAAAGGTCAAAGGTCAAAGGTCAAAGGTCAAAGGTCACGGGGTCGAAGGTCGCCGGATCGCTGTCAATTGTCAAAGGCCGCGCGGGTCGGGGTCAAAGGTCAAAGGTCACGGGGTCAAAGGTCAAAGGTCACGGGGTCAAAGATCGACGATCGGTGTCAATTTTCAAAGGCCGTGCGGGTCGGGGTCAAAGGTTAAAGGTCACGGGGTCGAAGATCGACGGTCGGTGTCAATTGTCAAAGGCCGCGCGGGTCGGGGTCAAAGGTCAAAGGTCACGGGGTCAAAGGTCAAAGGTCACGGGGTCAAAGGTCAAAGGTCACGGGGTCAAAGATCGACGATCGGTGTCAATTTTCAAAGGCCGTGCGGGTCGGGGTCAAAGGTCAAAGGTCACGGGGTCGAAGATCGACGGATTGGTGTCAATTGTCAAAGGCCGTGCGGGTCGGGGTCAAAGGTCAAAGGTCACGGGGTCAAAGGTCAAAGGTTAAAGGTCACGGGGTCGAAGGTCGCCGGATCGCTGTCAATTGTCAAAGGCCGCGCGGGTCGGGGTCAAAGGTCAAAGGTCACGGGGTCAAAGGTCAAAGGTCACGGGGTCGAAGATCAACGATCGACGTCAATTGTCAAAGGTCGCGGGGTCAAAGGTCAAAGGTCACGGGGTCAAAGGTCAAAGGTCAAAGGTCACGGGGTCGAAGGTCGTCGATCGGTGTCAATTGTCAAAGGCCGCGCGGGTCGGGGTCAAAGGTCAAAGGTCACGGGGTCAAAGATAGACGATTGGTGTCAATTGTCAAAGGTCGCGGGGTCAAAGGTCAAATGACACGGGGTCAAAGGTCAAAGGTCACTGGGTCGAAGGTCAAAGGTCAAAGGTCACGGGGTCGAAGGTCGTCGATCGGTGTCAATTGTCAAAGGCCGCGCGGGTCGGGGTCAAAGGTCACGGGGTCAAAGGTCAAAGGTCACGGGGTCGAAGGTCGCCGGATCGCTGTCAATTGTCAAAGGCCGCACGGGTCGGGGTCAAAGGTCAAAGGTCACGGGGTCAAAGGTCAAAGGTCAAAGGTCACGGGGTCGAAGGTCGCCGGATTGCTGTCAATTGTCAAAGGCCGCGCGGGTCGGGGTCAAAGGTCAAAGGTCACGGGGTCAGAGGTCAAAGGTCACGGGGGGCAAAGGTAGAAGGTCACAGGTCATGGGACCGGGGGTCAAAGGTCAAAGCTGCTGGATCTGCACGGTCCCTCTGCTCTTCCCCGGGGCTCCCGGGCCTCGGGAACCTCCCAGTCTGCCTCAATCTAGCGCTTAGCCACCGACTTACCGTTGCGTCTGCTGGCCTCGCCGCTGATTGATGTGATTTTAATAACTACAGTGTTATTGCATTTAATGAGCTAGTTTCCTACCTAGTTTAGAGGCACATCTATCTTTTTCTGTCTATGCCTCAGAAAAATTAAGTTTAACTCCTTACCCGGTCACGTTGCTGATGCAATAGTTGTAGCTGTAGTACAGGAGCAGGTATCGTCATTGCCAGTAAGGGTCGCTTTCTCTATTCAGGGTCTCGCTTACTGTAAATTTAAGGCAGGTAAGAACACTCCTGCTGCTCCTCCAGCTGACTTTATAACTTCTGGTGGTTTGCCCTTCCCCTTTCCCAGGTGATTGCACTAAGGGTGGTGGGCGGAGGCTCGGGGTATTTGAGCCACAGCCTCTGCTGAGGGAGCTCATTGTGCTCCTGGGTTTCTCTGGTGTTGGTGCTCAGCTCTTCCTTGAGTCCTTTGCAGCTTTTGAGCTGGCTCAGCTCTTTGGGAAGAGGTGTCTGCTCGAGGTAAGAGCTTCAGGACCAGTTAAGGTTCAGCAGCATGTGTAGTAGAAAGTAACGCTTGTGCGCAGCTTTTTTTTTTTTTTTCCCCCCTTTCTTTTTTCAGGTCAGTAATTTTGTTTTGAGTGTTCAGGGGTAGAAAGTTGGTTTAATAGTATGCATTGTTTGTTTGGGGTTTTTTTAATTCTTCATGCATTGTGTTTTCCTGGATTTCCCAACTTTATCGAAAACAGAACCTTTCACCAGTTCTGCTGTATGCTGTGTAAGTTGCTGATATCTCTCTTAACGGGACCAATGATGACATTGTTTAGCAGGGGTTAGAGCGAGCGTCTTGTATGCATCCATATATGGAGTTTTAGTATTTCTGAAGAAAGCAGAAGGGCCGTGAGGCACAGTGCCTTTCAGGCTCTGGGATGCCTCGTCACCTTTCCTCATTGCCCACAGAACGCCTTGTTGTCCCTAGAACCTTTGCAGCTTGTGGCAGGCCCCTCGTAGATTACAAGCCTTGGGGCTTGACTTTATTTTGTGGGCAAGTAGCGGAGCTGGAATGAGCGGGGAAGCAAACACGGTGGTGCTTATGAGGAGGGGGGAGTTGGGCAAGTAGTTGGCGTTGGCCGGCGGGATGCTTACTCCCTTTTCTGATTTTTTTGTTTGTTTGTTTCCTTGCAGATGTTAAAGACCAATGTGTCACCTTGAGGAACATCCCAGTTAGCCTGTGTGGTTTTTGTGGAGGATGGTTTGAGACCCACGGCCCTCTGAAAGTTAAGTTGAGGGACCAGGGCTGGGCAGAGGCTGGGAGGGAGGAACGAAGCTGAGAATTGCAGGGAGGGGTTTTAAAGTTAGCACAGGAGAGAGGCCCGTCCAGGAGCAGTGCCGTTTGGGCAGGCGAAGGGAGCGGGTTGCTTTGCAGCACGAGACCAGCGTGTGCCGGGCAGGGCAGTTCCAGCCTTTGTCTGCGGTGGTGTGCAGTTTGTGTAGTCTGTCTTCTGTCCCTTAGACCTTTTGCGGGTCTCAATGTCCTCATTGCGCTTTGCGCCGGGGGAGCGTGGCATGCGCTTTAGGCTCCGTCCCTAGGGTCTCGAATGCCCGTACTCATCGGCACAATGCCATTGGAGCGTTTCTTTTTTTGCATTTGCAGCTCTAAAGCACGGATCGGTCTCGGCAGATTCCGGTCGGTCCTCTCTCGCGGCATTCTTCTGGGCTGCGTCGGCAGCTCCGCTCTCTAGCCATCCATTTTCTTGGACTGGGAGTTCTTCCCTGCCTCTTGATGTTCCTAGGTCTTGATGACAGGCTTCTTGTACATCCATCGTCTTGGTTTTGACAGTGCTGTCTTTTAACAGGCCGTTACGTTGGACTCCTCGGGGTCTGCCGTACAGCCTCCTTGCCTCAGTGTTTTGGACGCCGTAGGTCATCTTGCCGGATGGCACCTCCCGTCAGGGAGTCCTTCTTCTTGCTGAGAGTTTTCTCTCTCTTTGAATCACCTTGTCTGTACCGTTCTGTGTTGTGTTGGTCTGTGCACAGGTGTGTTTGGCTTGGAGCTGCTCTGCCTGGGGATGTAGAGTCAGGGGTAGGTGGAACAGCAATAAGAGTCTAAGGGTGAAATGTTGATTTGCCTTAATTGTTTAGGCAAGGGTTGTACGGTCATCTGGGATTGAGTAGGCATTGGTGGGCTGTGTGGACAGCAATGTTGAGAGTTTTTTATGGAATCGATTGTAGCCATGTGGCAGAGGCTGTTGAGGGGTAGTGAAGCGGATTTGAGTCTGTAAGGTGTTGAGGCTTGCATGTGATGGGCTTAAAGTTTGGCCCTGTTTTTTTTTTGTTTTGTTTTTTTTAAAATGGCTTGCTGTAGCTGGAGTTGTTAAGCTCTTGCTCTGCATCCAGGCTGACTCGTTCAATGGTCAAAGGTCAAAGGTCACGGGGTCAAAGGTCAAAGGTCACGGGGTCGAGGGTCAAAGATCGACGGATCGGTGTCAATTGTCAAAGGCGGCGGGGGTCAAAGGTCAAAGGTCACGGGGTCAAAGGTCAAAGGTCACGGGGTCGAAGGTCGACGATCGGTGTCAATTGTCAAAGGTTGCGGGGTCAAAGGTCAAAGGTCACGGGGTCGAAGGTCGACGATCGGTGTCAGTTGTCAAAGGTCAAAGGTCACGGGGGTCAAAGGTCAAAGGTCACGGGGGTCAAAGGTCAAAGGTCACGGGGTCGAAGGTCGCCGGATCGCTGTGAATTGTCAAAGGCCGTGCGGGTCGGGGTCAAAGGTCAAAGGTCACGGGGTCAAAGGTCGCCGGATCGCTGTCAATTGTCAAAGGCCGTGCGGGTCGGGGTCAAAGGTCAAAGGTCACGGGGTCAAAGGTCAAAGGTCACGGGGTCAAAGATCGACGATCGGTGTCAATTGTCAAAGGCCGTGCGGGTCGGGGTCAAAGGTCAAAGGTCACGGGGTCGAAGATCGACGGTCGGTGTCAATTGTCAAAGGCCGTGCGGGTCGGGGTCAAAGGTCAAAGGTCACGGGGTCAAAGGTCAAAGGTCACGGGGTCGAAGGTCGCCGGATCGCTGTCAATTGTCAAAGGCTGCGCGGGTCGGGGTCAAAGGTCAAAGGTCACGGGGTCAAAGGTCACGGGGTCGAAGATCGACGTCAATTGTCAAAGGTCAAAGGTCAAAGGTCAAAGGTCACGGGGTCGAAGGTCGTCGATCGGTGTCAATTGTCAAAGGCCGTGCGGGTCGGGGTCAAAGGTCAAAGGTCACGGGGTCAAAGGTCAAAGGTCAAAGGTCACGGGGTCGAAGGTCGCCGGATCGCTGTCAATTGTCAAAGGCCGCGCGGGTCGGGGTCAAAGGTCAAAGGTCACGGGGTCAAAGGTCAAAGGTCACGGGGTCAAAGATCGACGATCGGTGTCAATTTTCAAAGGCCGTGCGGGTCGGGGTCAAAGGTCAAAGGTCACGGGGTCGAAGATCGACGGTCGGTGTCAATTGTCAAAGGCCGTGCGGGTCGGGGTCAAAGGTCAAAGGTCACGGGGTCAAAGGTCAAAGGTCAAAGGTCACGGGGTCGAAGGTCGCCGGATCGCTGTCAATTGTCAAAGGCCGTGCGGGTCGGGGTCAAAGGTCAAAGGTCACGGGGTCAGAGGTCAAAGGTCACGGGGTCAAAGATCGACGATCGGTGTCAATTGTCAAAGGCCGTGCGGGTCGGGGTCAAAGGTCAAAGGTCACGGGGTCGAAGATCGACGGTCGGTGTCAATTGTCAAAGGCCGTGCGGGTCGGGGTCAAAGGTCAAAGGTCACGGGGTCAAAGGTCAAAGGTTAAAGGTCACGGGGTCGAAGGTCGCCGGATCGCTGTCAATTGTCAAAGGCCGCGCGGGTCGGGGTCAAAGGTCAAAGGTCACGGGGTCAAAGGTCAAAGGTCACGGGGTCGAAGATCGACGATCGGTGTCAATTGTCAAAGGTCGCGGGGTCAAAGGTCAAAGGTCGCGGGGTCAAAGGTCAAAGGTCACGGGGTCAAAGATAGACGATTGGTGTCAATTGTCAAAGGTCGCGGGGTCAAACGTCAAAGGACACGGGGTCAAAGGTCACTGGGTCGAAGGTCAAAGGTCAAAGGTCACGGGGTCGAAGGTCGTCGATCGGTGTCAATTGTCAAAGGCCGCGCGGGTCGGGGTCAAAGGTCACGGGGTCAAAGGTCAAAGGTCACGGGGTCAAAGATCGACGGTCGGTGTCAATTGTCAAAGGCCGTGCGGGTCGGGGTCAAAGGTCAAAGGTCACGGGGTCAAAGGTCAAAGGTCAAAGGTCACGGGGTCGAAGGTCGCCGGATCGCTGTCAATTGTCAAAGGCCGTGCGGGTCGGGGTCAAAGGTCAAAGGTCACGGGGTCAAAGGTCAAAGGTCACGGGGTCAAAGATCGTCGATCGGTGTCAATTTTCAAAGGCCGTGCGGGTCGGGGTCAAAGGTCAAAGGTCACGGGGTCGAAGATCGACGGTCGGTGTCAATTGTCAAAGGCCGTGCGGGTCGGGGTCAAAGGTCAAAGGTCACGGGGTCAAAGGTCAAAGGTTAAAGGTCACGGGGTCGAAGGTCGCCGGATCGCTGTCAATTGTCAAAGGCCGCGCGGGTCGGGGTCAAAGGTCAAAGGTCACGGGGTCAAAGGTCAAAGGTCACGGGGTCGAAGATCGACGATCGGTGTCAATTGTCAAAGGTCGCGGGGTCAAAGGTCAAAGGTCGCGGGGTCAAAGGTCAAAGGTCACGGGGTCAAAGATCGACGGATTGGTGTCAATTGTCAAAGGCCACGCGGGTCGGGGTCAAAGGTCAAAGGTCACGGGGTCAAAGATAGACGATTGGTGTCAATTGTCAAAGGTCGCGGGGTCAAAGGTCAAAGGACACGGGGTCAAAGGTCAAAGGTCAAAGGTCACTGGGTCGAAGGTCAAAGGTCAAAGGTCACGGGGTCGAAGGTCGTCGATCGGTGTCAATTGTCAAAGGCCGCGCGGGTCGGGGTCAAAGGTCACGGGGTCAAAGGTCAAAGGTCACGGGGTCAAAGATCGTCGATCGGTGTCAATTGTCAAAGGCCGTGCGGGTCGGGGTCAAAGGTCAAAGGTCACGGGGTCAAAGGTCAAAGGTCACGGGGTCAAAGATCGTCGATCGGTGTCAGTTGTCAAAGGCCGCGCGGGTCGGGGTCAAAGGTCAAAGGTCACGGGGTCGAAGATCGACGGTCGGTGTCAATTGTCAAAGGCCGTGCGGGTCGGGGTCAAAGGTCAAAGGTCACGGGGTCAAAGGTCAAAGGTCAAAGGTCACGGGGTCGAAGATCGACGATCGGTGTCAATTGTCAAAGGTCAAAGGTCAAAGGTCACGGGGTCGAAGGTCGCCGGATCGCTGTCAATTGTCAAAGGCCGCGCGGGTCGGGGTCAAAGGTCAAAGGTCACGGGGTCAAAGGTCAAAGGTCAAAGGTCACGGGGTCGAAGGTCGCCGGATCGCTGTCAATTGTCAAAGGCCGCGCGGGTCGGGGTCAAAGGTCAAAGGTCACGGGGTCAAAGGTCAAAGGTCACGGGGTCAAAGATCGACGATCGGTGTCAATTTTCAAAGGCCGTGCGGGTCGGGGTCAAAGGTCAAAGGTCACGGGGTCGAAGATCGACGGTCGGTGTCAATTGTCAAAGGCCGCGCGGGTCGGGGTCAAAGGTCAAAGGTCACGGGGTCAAAGGTCAAAGGTCACGGGGTCAAAGGTCAAAGGTCACGGGGTCAAAGATCGACGATCGGTGTCAATTTTCAAAGGCCGTGCGGGTCGGGGTCAAAGGTCAAAGGTCACGGGGTCGAAGATCGACGGTCGTGTCAATTGTCAAAGGCCACGCGGGTCGGGGTCAAAGGTCAAAGGTCACGGGGTCAAAGGTCAAAGGTTAAAGGTCACGGGGTCGAAGGTCGCCGGATCGCTGTCAATTGTCAAAGGCCGCGCGGGTCGGGGTCAAAGGTCAAAGGTCACGGGGTCAAAGGTCAAAGGTCACGGGGTCGAAGATCGACGATCGACGTCAATTGTCAAAGGTCGCGGGGTCAAAGGTCAAAGGTCACGGGGTCAAAGGTCAAAGGTCACGGGGTCAAAGATCGACGGATTGGTGTCAATTGTCAAAGGCCACGCGGGTCGGGGTCAAAGGTCAAAGGTCACGGGGTCAAAGATAGACGATTGGTGTCAATTGTCAAAGGTCGCGGGGTCAAAGGTCAAATGACACGGGGTCAAAGGTCAAAGGTCACTGGGTCGAAGGTCAAAGGTCAAAGGTCACGGGGTCGAAGGTCGTCGATCGGTGTCAATTGTCAAAGGCCGCGCGGGTCGGGGTCAAAGGTCACGGGGTCAAAGGTCAAAGGTCACGGGGTCGAAGGTCGCCGGATCGCTGTCAATTGTCAAAGGCCGCACGGGTCGGGGTCAAAGGTCAAAGGTCACGGGGTCAAAGGTCAAAGGTCACGGGGTCGAAGGTCGCCGGATTGCTGTCAATTGTCAAAGGCCGCGCGGGTCGGGGTCAAAGGTCAAAGGTCACGGGGTCAAAGGTCAAAGGTCACGGGGTCGAAGATCGACGATCGATGTCAATTGTCAAAGGTCGCGGGGTCAAAGGTCAAAGGTCACGGGGTCAAAGGTCAAAGGTCACGGGGTCAAAGATCGACGGATTGGTGTCAATTGTCAAAGGCCACGCGGGTCGGGGTCAAAGGTCAAAGGTCACGGGGTCAAAGATAGACGATTGGTGTCAATTGTCAAAGGTCGCGGGGTCAAAGGTCAAAGGACACGGGGTCAAAGGTCAAAGGTCACTGGGTCGAAGGTCAAAGGTCAAAGGTCACGGGGTCGAAGGTCGTCGATCGGTGTCAATTGTCAAAGGCCGCGCGGGTCGGGGTCAAAGGTCACGGGGTCAAAGGTCAAAGGTCACGGGGTCGAAGGTCGCCGGATCGCTGTCAATTGTCAAAGGCCGCACGGGTCGGGGTCAAAGGTCAAAGGTCACGGGGTCAAAGGTCAAAGGTCACGGGGTCGAAGGTCGCCGGATTGCTGTCAATTGTCAAAGGCCGTGCGGGTCGGGGTCAAAGGTCAAAGGTCACGGGGTCAGAGGTCAAAGGTCACGGGGGGCAAAGGTAGAAGGTCACAGGTCATGGGACCGGGGGTCAAAGGTCAAAGCTGCTGGATCTGCACGGTCCCTCTGCTCTTCCCCGGGGCTCCCGGGCCTCGGGAACCTCCCAGTCTGCCTCAATCTAGCGCTTAGCCACCGACTTACCGTTGCGTCTGCTGGCCTCGCCGCTGATTGATGTGATTTTAATAACTACAGTGTTATTGCATTTAATGAGCTAGTTTCCTACCTAGTTTAGAGGCACATCTATCTTTTTCTGTCTATGCCTCAGAAAAATTAAGTTTAACTCCTTACCCGGTCACGTTGCTGATGCAATAGTTGTAGCTGTAGTACAGGAGCAGGTATCGTCATTGCCAGTAAGGGTCGCTTTCTCTATTCAGGGTCTCGCTTACTGTAAATTTAAGGCAGGTAAGAACACTCCTGCTGCTCCTCCAGCTGACTTTATAACTTCTGGTGGTTTGCCCTTCCCCTTTCCCAGGTGATTGCACTAAGGGTGGTGGGCGGAGGCTCGGGGTATTTGAGCCACAGCCTCTGCTGAGGGAGCTCATTGTGCTCCTGGGTTTCTCTGGTGTTGGTGCTCAGCTCTTCCTTGAGTCCTTTGCAGCTTTTGAGCTGGCTCAGCTCTTTGGGAAGAGGTGTCTGCTCGAGGTAAGAGCTTCAGGACCAGTTAAGGTTCAGCAGCATGTGTAGTAGAAAGTAACGCTTGTGCGCAGCTTTTTTTTTTTTTTTCCCCCCTTTCTTTTTTCAGGTCAGTAATTTTGTTTTGAGTGTTCAGGGGTAGAAAGTTGGTTTAATAGTATGCATTGTTTGTTTGGGGTTTTTTTAATTCTTCATGCATTGTGTTTTCCTGGATTTCCCAACTTTATCGAAAACAGAACCTTTCACCAGTTCTGCTGTATGCTGTGTAAGTTGCTGATATCTCTCTTAACGGGACCAATGATGACATTGTTTAGCAGGGGTTAGAGCGAGCGTCTTGTATGCATCCATATATGGAGTTTTAGTATTTCTGAAGAAAGCAGAAGGGCCGTGAGGCACAGTGCCTTTCAGGCTCTGGGATGCCTCGTCACCTTTCCTCATTGCCCACAGAACGCCTTGTTGTCCCTAGAACCTTTGCAGCTTGTGGCAGGCCCCTCGTAGATTACAAGCCTTGGGGCTTGACTTTATTTTGTGGGCAAGTAGCGGAGCTGGAATGAGCGGGGAAGCAAACACGGTGGTGCTTATGAGGAGGGGGGAGTTGGGCAAGTAGTTGGCGTTGGCCGGCGGGATGCTTACTCCCTTTTCTGATTTTTTTGTTTGTTTGTTTCCTTGCAGATGTTAAAGACCAATGTGTCACCTTGAGGAACATCCCAGTTAGCCTGTGTGGTTTTTGTGGAGGATGGTTTGAGACCCACGGCCCTCTGAAAGTTAAGTTGAGGGACCAGGGCTGGGCAGAGGCTGGGAGGGAGGAACGAAGCTGAGAATTGCAGGGAGGGGTTTTAAAGTTAGCACAGGAGAGAGGCCCGTCCAGGAGCAGTGCCGTTTGGGCAGGCGAAGGGAGCGGGTTGCTTTGCAGCACGAGACCAGCGTGTGCCGGGCAGGGCAGTTCCAGCCTTTGTCTGCGGTGGTGTGCAGTTTGTGTAGTCTGTCTTCTGTCCCTTAGACCTTTTGCGGGTCTCAATGTCCTCATTGCGCTTTGCGCCGGGGGAGCGTGGCATGCGCTTTAGGCTCCGTCCCTAGGGTCTCGAATGCCCGTACTCATCGGCACAATGCCATTGGAGCGTTTCTTTTTTTGCATTTGCAGCTCTAAAGCACGGATCGGTCTCGGCAGATTCCGGTCGGTCCTCTCTCGCGGCATTCTTCTGGGCTGCGTCGGCAGCTCCGCTCTCTAGCCATCCATTTTCTTGGACTGGGAGTTCTTCCCTGCCTCTTGATGTTCCTAGGTCTTGATGACAGGCTTCTTGTACATCCATCGTCTTGGTTTTGACAGTGCTGTCTTTTAACAGGCCGTTACGTTGGACTCCTCGGGGTCTGCCGTACAGCCTCCTTGCCTCAGTGTTTTGGACGCCGTAGGTCATCTTGCCGGATGGCACCTCCCGTCAGGGAGTCCTTCTTCTTGCTGAGAGTTTTCTCTCTCTTTGAATCACCTTGTCTGTACCGTTCTGTGTTGTGTTGGTCTGTGCACAGGTGTGTTTGGCTTGGAGCTGCTCTGCCTGGGGATGTAGAGTCAGGGGTAGGTGGAACAGCAATAAGAGTCTAAGGGTGAAATGTTGATTTGCCTTAATTGTTTAGGCAAGGGTTGTACGGTCATCTGGGATTGAGTAGGCATTGGTGGGCTGTGTGGACAGCAATGTTGAGAGTTTTTTATGGAATTGATTGTAGCCATGTGGCAGAGGCTGTTGAGGGGTAGTGAAGCGGATTTGAGTCTGTAAGGTGTTGAGGCTTGCATGTGATGGGCTTAAAGTTTGGCCCTGTTTTTTTTTTGTTTTGTTTTTTTTAAAATGGCTTGCTGTAGCTGGAGTTGTTAAGCTCTTGCTCTGCATCCAGGCTGACTCGTTCAATGGTCAAAGGTCAAAGGTCACGGGGTCAAAGGTCAAAGGTCACGGGGTCGAGGGTCAAAGATCGACGGATCGGTGTCAATTGTCAAAGGCGGCGGGGGTCGGGGTCAAAGGTCACGGGGTCAAAGGTCAAAGGTCACGGGGTCGAAGGTCGACGATCGGTGTCAATTGTCAAAGGTTGCGGGGTCAAAGGTCAAAGGTCACGGGGTCAAAGGTCAAAGGTCACGGGGTCGAAGGTCGACGATCGGTGTCAGTTGTCAAAGGTCAAAGGTCACGGGGGTCAAAGGTCAAAGGTCACGGGGGTCAAAGGTCAAAGGTCACGGGGTCGAAGGTCGCCGGATCGCTGTGAATTGTCAAAGGCCGTGCGGGTCGGGGTCAAAGGTCAAAGGTCACGGGGTCAAAGGTCGCCGGATCACTGTCAATTGTCAGAGGCCGTGCGGGTCGGGGTCAAAGGTCAAAGGTCACGGGGTCAAAGGTCAAAGGTCACGGGGGTCAAAGATCGACGATCGGTGTCAATTGTCAAAGGCCGTGCGGGTCGGGGTCAAAGGTCAAAGGTCACGGGGTCGAAGATCGACGGTCGGTGTCAATTGTCAAAGGCCGTGCGGGTCGGGGTCAAAGGTCAAAGGTCACGGGGTCAAAGGTCAAAGGTCACGGGGTCGAAGGTCGCCGGATCGCTGTCAATTGTCAAAGGCTGCGCGGGTCGGGGTCAAAGGTCAAAGGTCACGGGGTCAAAGGTCACGGGGTTGAAGATCGACGATCGGTGTCAATTGTCAAAGGTCAAAGGTCAAAGGTCAAAGGTCACGGGGTCGAAGGTCGTCGATCGGTGTCAATTGTCAAAGGCCGTGCGGGTCGGGGTCAAAGGTCAAAGGTCACGGGGTCAAAGGTCAAAGGTCAAAGGTCACGGGGTCGAAGGTCGCCGGATCGCTGTGAATTGTCAAAGGCCGCGCGGGTCGGGGTCAAAGGTCAAAGGTCACGGGGTCAAAGGTCAAAGGTCACGGGGTCAAAGATCGACGATCGGTGTCAATTTTCAAAGGCCGTGCGGGTCGGGGTCAAAGGTCAAAGGTCACGGGGTCGAAGATCGACGGTCGGTGTCAATTGTCAAAGGCCGTGCGGGTCGGGGTCAAAGGTCAAAGGTCACGGGGTCAAAGGTCAAAGGTCAAAGGTCACGGGGTCGAAGGTCGCTGGATCGCTGTCAATTGTCAAAGGCCGTGCGGGTCGGGGTCAAAGGTCAAAGGTCACGGGGTCAAAGGTCAAAGGTCACGGGGTCAAAGATCGACGATCGGTGTCAATTTTCAAAGGCCGTGCGGGTCGGGGTCAAAGGTCAAAGGTCACGGGGTCGAAGATCGACGGTCGGTGTCAATTGTCAAAGGCCGTGCGGGTCGGGGTCAAAGGTCAAAGGTCACGGGGTCAAAGGTCAAAGGTTAAAGGTCACGGGGTCGAAGGTCGCCGGATCGCTGTCAATTGTCAAAGGCCGCGCGGGTCGGGGTCAAAGGTCAAAGGTCACGGGGTCAAAGGTCAAAGGTCACGGGGTCGAAGATCGACGATCGGTGTCAATTGTCAAAGGTCGCGGGGTCAAAGGTCAAAGGTCGCGGGGTCAAAGGTCAAAGGTCACGGGGTCAAAGATCGACGGATTGGTGTCAATTGTCAAAGGCCACGCGGGTCGGGGTCAAAGGTCAAAGGTCACGGGGTCAAAGATAGACGATTGGTGTCAATTGTCAAAGGTCGCGGGGTCAAAGGTCAAAGGACACGGGGTCAAAGGTCAAAGGTCAAAGGTCACTGGGTCGAAGGTCAAAGGTCAAAGGTCACGGGGTCGAAGGTCGTCGATCGGTGTCAATTGTCAAAGGCCGCGCGGGTCGGGGTCAAAGGTCACGGGGTCAAAGGTCAAAGGTCACGGGGTCAAAGATCGTCGATCGGTGTCAATTGTCAAAGGCCGTGCGGGTCGGGGTCAAAGGTCAAAGGTCACGGGGTCAAAGGTCAAAGGTCACGGGGTCAAAGATCGTCGATCGGTGTCAGTTGTCAAAGGCCGCGCGGGTCGGGGTCAAAGGTCAAAGGTCACGGGGTCGAAGATCGACGGTCGGTGTCAATTGTCAAAGGCCGTGCGGGTCGGGGTCAAAGGTCAAAGGTCACGGGGTCAAAGGTCAAAGGTCAAAGGTCACGGGGTCGAAGGTCGCCGGATCGCTGTCAATTGTCAAAGGCCGTGCGGGTCGGGGTCAAAGGTCAAAGGTCACGGGGTCAAAGGTCAAAGGTCACGGGGTCAAAGATCGTCGATCGGTGTCAGTTGTCAAAGGCCGCGCGGGTCGGGGTCAAAGGTCAAAGGTCACGGGGTCGAAGATCGACGGTCGGTGTCAATTGTCAAAGGCCGTGCGGGTCGGGGTCAAAGGTCAAAGGTCACGGGGTCAAAGGTCAAAGGTCAAAGGTCACGGGGTCGAAGGTCGCCGGATCGCTGTCAATTGTCAAAGGCCGTGCGGGTCGGGGTCAAAGGTCAAAGGTCACGGGGTCAAAGGTCAAAGGTCACGGGGTCGAAGATCGACGATCGGTGTCAATTGTCAAAGGTCGCGGGGTCAAAGGTCAAAGGTCGCGGGGTCAAAGGTCAAAGGTCACGGGGTCAAAGATCGACGGATTGGTGTCAATTGTCAAAGGCCACGCGGGTCGGGGTCAAAGGTCAAAGGTCACGGGGTCGAAGGTCGCCGGATCGCTGTGAATTGTCAAAGGCCGTGCGGGTCGGGGTCAAAGGTCAAAGGTCACGGGGTCAAAGGTCGCCGGATCACTGTCAATTGTCAGAGGCCGTGCGGGTCGGGGTCAAAGGTCAAAGGTCACGGGGTCAAAGGTCAAAGGTCACGGGGGTCAAAGATCGACGATCGGTGTCAATTGTCAAAGGCCGTGCGGGTCGGGGTCAAAGGTCAAAGGTCACGGGGTCGAAGATCGACGGTCGGTGTCAATTGTCAAAGGCCGTGCGGGTCGGGGTCAAAGGTCAAAGGTCACGGGGTCAAAGGTCAAAGGTCACGGGGTCGAAGGTCGCCGGATCGCTGTCAATTGTCAAAGGCTGCGCGGGTCGGGGTCAAAGGTCAAAGGTCACGGGGTCAAAGGTCACGGGGTTGAAGATCGACGATCGGTGTCAATTGTCAAAGGTCAAAGGTCAAAGGTCAAAGGTCACGGGGTCGAAGGTCGTCGATCGGTGTCAATTGTCAAAGGCCGTGCGGGTCGGGGTCAAAGGTCAAAGGTCACGGGGTCAAAGGTCAAAGGTCAAAGGTCACGGGGTCGAAGGTCGCCGGATCGCTGTGAATTGTCAAAGGCCGCGCGGGTCGGGGTCAAAGGTCAAAGGTCACGGGGTCAAAGGTCAAAGGTCACGGGGTCAAAGATCGACGATCGGTGTCAATTTTCAAAGGCCGTGCGGGTCGGGGTCAAAGGTCAAAGGTCACGGGGTCGAAGATCGACGGTCGGTGTCAATTGTCAAAGGCCGTGCGGGTCGGGGTCAAAGGTCAAAGGTCACGGGGTCAAAGGTCAAAGGTCAAAGGTCACGGGGTCGAAGGTCGCTGGATCGCTGTCAATTGTCAAAGGCCGTGCGGGTCGGGGTCAAAGGTCAAAGGTCACGGGGTCAAAGGTCAAAGGTCACGGGGTCAAAGATCGACGATCGGTGTCAATTTTCAAAGGCCGTGCGGGTCGGGGTCAAAGGTCAAAGGTCACGGGGTCGAAGATCGACGGTCGGTGTCAATTGTCAAAGGCCGTGCGGGTCGGGGTCAAAGGTCAAAGGTCACGGGGTCAAAGGTCAAAGGTTAAAGGTCACGGGGTCGAAGGTCGCCGGATCGCTGTCAATTGTCAAAGGCCGCGCGGGTCGGGGTCAAAGGTCAAAGGTCACGGGGTCAAAGGTCAAAGGTCACGGGGTCGAAGATCGACGATCGGTGTCAATTGTCAAAGGTCGCGGGGTCAAAGGTCAAAGGTCGCGGGGTCAAAGGTCAAAGGTCACGGGGTCAAAGATCGACGGATTGGTGTCAATTGTCAAAGGCCACGCGGGTCGGGGTCAAAGGTCAAAGGTCACGGGGTCAAAGATAGACGATTGGTGTCAATTGTCAAAGGTCGCGGGGTCAAAGGTCAAAGGACACGGGGTCAAAGGTCAAAGGTCAAAGGTCACTGGGTCGAAGGTCAAAGGTCAAAGGTCACGGGGTCGAAGGTCGTCGATCGGTGTCAATTGTCAAAGGCCGCGCGGGTCGGGGTCAAAGGTCACGGGGTCAAAGGTCAAAGGTCACGGGGTCAAAGATCGTCGATCGGTGTCAATTGTCAAAGGCCGTGCGGGTCGGGGTCAAAGGTCAAAGGTCACGGGGTCAAAGGTCAAAGGTCACGGGGTCAAAGATCGTCGATCGGTGTCAGTTGTCAAAGGCCGCGCGGGTCGGGGTCAAAGGTCAAAGGTCACGGGGTCGAAGATCGACGGTCGGTGTCAATTGTCAAAGGCCGTGCGGGTCGGGGTCAAAGGTCAAAGGTCACGGGGTCAAAGGTCAAAGGTCAAAGGTCACGGGGTCGAAGATCGACGATCGGTGTCAATTGTCAAAGGTCAAAGGTCAAAGGTCACGGGGTCGAAGGTCGCCGGATCGCTGTCAATTGTCAAAGGCCGCGCGGGTCGGGGTCAAAGGTCAAAGGTCACGGGGTCAAAGGTCAAAGGTCAAAGGTCACGGGGTCGAAGGTCGCCGGATCGCTGTCAATTGTCAAAGGCCGCGCGGGTCGGGGTCAAAGGTCAAAGGTCACGGGGTCAAAGGTCAAAGGTCACGGGGTCAAAGATCGACGATCGGTGTCAATTTTCAAAGGCCGTGCGGGTCGGGGTCAAAGGTCAAAGGTCACGGGGTCGAAGATCGACGGTCGGTGTCAATTGTCAAAGGCCGCGCGGGTCGGGGTCAAAGGTCAAAGGTCACGGGGTCAAAGGTCAAAGGTCACGGGGTCAAAGGTCAAAGGTCACGGGGTCAAAGATCGACGATCGGTGTCAATTTTCAAAGGCCGTGCGGGTCGGGGTCAAAGGTCAAAGGTCACGGGGTCGAAGATCGACGGTCGTGTCAATTGTCAAAGGCCACGCGGGTCGGGGTCAAAGGTCAAAGGTCACGGGGTCAAAGGTCAAAGGTTAAAGGTCACGGGGTCGAAGGTCGCCGGATCGCTGTCAATTGTCAAAGGCCGCGCGGGTCGGGGTCAAAGGTCAAAGGTCACGGGGTCAAAGGTCAAAGGTCACGGGGTCGAAGATCGACGATCGACGTCAATTGTCAAAGGTCGCGGGGTCAAAGGTCAAAGGTCACGGGGTCAAAGGTCAAAGGTCACGGGGTCAAAGATCGACGGATTGGTGTCAATTGTCAAAGGCCACGCGGGTCGGGGTCAAAGGTCAAAGGTCACGGGGTCAAAGATAGACGATTGGTGTCAATTGTCAAAGGTCGCGGGGTCAAAGGTCAAATGACACGGGGTCAAAGGTCAAAGGTCACTGGGTCGAAGGTCAAAGGTCAAAGGTCACGGGGTCGAAGGTCGTCGATCGGTGTCAATTGTCAAAGGCCGCGCGGGTCGGGGTCAAAGGTCACGGGGTCAAAGGTCAAAGGTCACGGGGTCGAAGGTCGCCGGATCGCTGTCAATTGTCAAAGGCCGCACGGGTCGGGGTCAAAGGTCAAAGGTCACGGGGTCAAAGGTCAAAGGTCACGGGGTCGAAGGTCGCCGGATTGCTGTCAATTGTCAAAGGCCGCGCGGGTCGGGGTCAAAGGTCAAAGGTCACGGGGTCAAAGGTCAAAGGTCACGGGGTCGAAGATCGACGATCGATGTCAATTGTCAAAGGTCGCGGGGTCAAAGGTCAAAGGTCACGGGGTCAAAGGTCAAAGGTCACGGGGTCAAAGATCGACGGATTGGTGTCAATTGTCAAAGGCCACGCGGGTCGGGGTCAAAGGTCAAAGGTCACGGGGTCAAAGATAGACGATTGGTGTCAATTGTCAAAGGTCGCGGGGTCAAAGGTCAAAGGACACGGGGTCAAAGGTCAAAGGTCACTGGGTCGAAGGTCAAAGGTCAAAGGTCACGGGGTCGAAGGTCGTCGATCGGTGTCAATTGTCAAAGGCCGCGCGGGTCGGGGTCAAAGGTCACGGGGTCAAAGGTCAAAGGTCACGGGGTCGAAGGTCGCCGGATCGCTGTCAATTGTCAAAGGCCGCACGGGTCGGGGTCAAAGGTCAAAGGTCACGGGGTCAAAGGTCAAAGGTCACGGGGTCGAAGGTCGCCGGATTGCTGTCAATTGTCAAAGGCCGTGCGGGTCGGGGTCAAAGGTCAAAGGTCACGGGGTCAGAGGTCAAAGGTCACGGGGGGCAAAGGTAGAAGGTCACAGGTCATGGGACCGGGGGTCAAAGGTCAAAGCTGCTGGATCTGCACGGTCCCTCTGCTCTTCCCCGGGGCTCCCGGGCCTCGGGAACCTCCCAGTCTGCCTCAATCTAGCGCTTAGCCACCGACTTACCGTTGCGTCTGCTGGCCTCGCCGCTGATTGATGTGATTTTAATAACTACAGTGTTATTGCATTTAATGAGCTAGTTTCCTACCTAGTTTAGAGGCACATCTATCTTTTTCTGTCTATGCCTCAGAAAAATTAAGTTTAACTCCTTACCCGGTCACGTTGCTGATGCAATAGTTGTAGCTGTAGTACAGGAGCAGGTATCGTCATTGCCAGTAAGGGTCGCTTTCTCTATTCAGGGTCTCGCTTACTGTAAATTTAAGGCAGGTAAGAACACTCCTGCTGCTCCTCCAGCTGACTTTATAACTTCTGGTGGTTTGCCCTTCCCCTTTCCCAGGTGATTGCACTAAGGGTGGTGGGCGGAGGCTCGGGGTATTTGAGCCACAGCCTCTGCTGAGGGAGCTCATTGTGCTCCTGGGTTTCTCTGGTGTTGGTGCTCAGCTCTTCCTTGAGTCCTTTGCAGCTTTTGAGCTGGCTCAGCTCTTTGGGAAGAGGTGTCTGCTCGAGGTAAGAGCTTCAGGACCAGTTAAGGTTCAGCAGCATGTGTAGTAGAAAGTAACGCTTGTGCGCAGCTTTTTTTTTTTTTTTCCCCCCTTTCTTTTTTCAGGTCAGTAATTTTGTTTTGAGTGTTCAGGGGTAGAAAGTTGGTTTAATAGTATGCATTGTTTGTTTGGGGTTTTTTTAATTCTTCATGCATTGTGTTTTCCTGGATTTCCCAACTTTATCGAAAACAGAACCTTTCACCAGTTCTGCTGTATGCTGTGTAAGTTGCTGATATCTCTCTTAACGGGACCAATGATGACATTGTTTAGCAGGGGTTAGAGCGAGCGTCTTGTATGCATCCATATATGGAGTTTTAGTATTTCTGAAGAAAGCAGAAGGGCCGTGAGGCACAGTGCCTTTCAGGCTCTGGGATGCCTCGTCACCTTTCCTCATTGCCCACAGAACGCCTTGTTGTCCCTAGAACCTTTGCAGCTTGTGGCAGGCCCCTCGTAGATTACAAGCCTTGGGGCTTGACTTTATTTTGTGGGCAAGTAGCGGAGCTGGAATGAGCGGGGAAGCAAACACGGTGGTGCTTATGAGGAGGGGGGAGTTGGGCAAGTAGTTGGCGTTGGCCGGCGGGATGCTTACTCCCTTTTCTGATTTTTTTGTTTGTTTGTTTCCTTGCAGATGTTAAAGACCAATGTGTCACCTTGAGGAACATCCCAGTTAGCCTGTGTGGTTTTTGTGGAGGATGGTTTGAGACCCACGGCCCTCTGAAAGTTAAGTTGAGGGACCAGGGCTGGGCAGAGGCTG
Source organism: Harpia harpyja (assembly GCF_026419915.1). Classification (NCBI taxonomy): domain Eukaryota; kingdom Metazoa; phylum Chordata; class Aves; order Accipitriformes; family Accipitridae; genus Harpia; species Harpia harpyja. The sequence continues at coordinate 23,173 of NW_026293386.1, forward strand.
GGAGGGAGGAACGAAGCTGAGAATTGCAGGGAGGGGTTTTAAAGTTAGCACAGGAGAGAGGCCCGTCCAGGAGCAGTGCCGTTTGGGCAGGCGAAGGGAGCGGGTTGCTTTGCAGCACGAGACCAGCGTGTGCCGGGCAGGGCAGTTCCAGCCTTTGTCTGCGGTGGTGTGCAGTTTGTGTAGTCTGTCTTCTGTCCCTTAGACCTTTTGCGGGTCTCAATGTCCTCATTGCGCTTTGCGCCGGGGGAGCGTGGCATGCGCTTTAGGCTCCGTCCCTAGGGTCTCGAATGCCCGTACTCATCGGCACAATGCCATTGGAGCGTTTCTTTTTTTGCATTTGCAGCTCTAAAGCACGGATCGGTCTCGGCAGATTCCGGTCGGTCCTCTCTCGCGGCATTCTTCTGGGCTGCGTCGGCAGCTCCGCTCTCTAGCCATCCATTTTCTTGGACTGGGAGTTCTTCCCTGCCTCTTGATGTTCCTAGGTCTTGATGACAGGCTTCTTGTACATCCATCGTCTTGGTTTTGACAGTGCTGTCTTTTAACAGGCCGTTACGTTGGACTCCTCGGGGTCTGCCGTACAGCCTCCTTGCCTCAGTGTTTTGGACGCCGTAGGTCATCTTGCCGGATGGCACCTCCCGTCAGGGAGTCCTTCTTCTTGCTGAGAGTTTTCTCTCTCTTTGAATCACCTTGTCTGTACCGTTCTGTGTTGTGTTGGTCTGTGCACAGGTGTGTTTGGCTTGGAGCTGCTCTGCCTGGGGATGTAGAGTCAGGGGTAGGTGGAACAGCAATAAGAGTCTAAGGGTGAAATGTTGATTTGCCTTAATTGTTTAGGCAAGGGTTGTACGGTCATCTGGGATTGAGTAGGCATTGGTGGGCTGTGTGGACAGCAATGTTGAGAGTTTTTTATGGAATTGATTGTAGCCATGTGGCAGAGGCTGTTGAGGGGTAGTGAAGCGGATTTGAGTCTGTAAGGTGTTGAGGCTTGCATGTGATGGGCTTAAAGTTTGGCCCTGTTTTTTTTTTGTTTTGTTTTTTTTAAAATGGCTTGCTGTAGCTGGAGTTGTTAAGCTCTTGCTCTGCATCCAGGCTGACTCGTTCAATGGTCAAAGGTCAAAGGTCACGGGGTCAAAGGTCAAAGGTCACGGGGTCGAGGGTCAAAGATCGACGGATCGGTGTCAATTGTCAAAGGCGGCGGGGGTCGGGGTCAAAGGTCACGGGGTCAAAGGTCAAAGGTCACGGGGTCGAAGGTCGACGATCGGTGTCAATTGTCAAAGGTTGCGGGGTCAAAGGTCAAAGGTCACGGGGTCAAAGGTCAAAGGTCACGGGGTCGAAGGTCGACGATCGGTGTCAGTTGTCAAAGGTCAAAGGTCACGGGGGTCAAAGGTCAAAGGTCACGGGGGTCAAAGGTCAAAGGTCACGGGGTCGAAGGTCGCCGGATCGCTGTGAATTGTCAAAGGCCGTGCGGGTCGGGGTCAAAGGTCAAAGGTCACGGGGTCAAAGGTCGCCGGATCACTGTCAATTGTCAGAGGCCGTGCGGGTCGGGGTCAAAGGTCAAAGGTCACGGGGTCAAAGGTCAAAGGTCACGGGGGTCAAAGATCGACGATCGGTGTCAATTGTCAAAGGCCGTGCGGGTCGGGGTCAAAGGTCAAAGGTCACGGGGTCGAAGATCGACGGTCGGTGTCAATTGTCAAAGGCCGTGCGGGTCGGGGTCAAAGGTCAAAGGTCACGGGGTCAAAGGTCAAAGGTCACGGGGTCGAAGGTCGCCGGATCGCTGTCAATTGTCAAAGGCTGCGCGGGTCGGGGTCAAAGGTCAAAGGTCACGGGGTCAAAGGTCACGGGGTTGAAGATCGACGATCGGTGTCAATTGTCAAAGGTCAAAGGTCAAAGGTCAAAGGTCACGGGGTCGAAGGTCGTCGATCGGTGTCAATTGTCAAAGGCCGTGCGGGTCGGGGTCAAAGGTCAAAGGTCACGGGGTCAAAGGTCAAAGGTCAAAGGTCACGGGGTCGAAGGTCGCCGGATCGCTGTGAATTGTCAAAGGCCGCGCGGGTCGGGGTCAAAGGTCAAAGGTCACGGGGTCAAAGGTCAAAGGTCACGGGGTCAAAGATCGACGATCGGTGTCAATTTTCAAAGGCCGTGCGGGTCGGGGTCAAAGGTCAAAGGTCACGGGGTCGAAGATCGACGGTCGGTGTCAATTGTCAAAGGCCGTGCGGGTCGGGGTCAAAGGTCAAAGGTCACGGGGTCAAAGGTCAAAGGTCAAAGGTCACGGGGTCGAAGGTCGCTGGATCGCTGTCAATTGTCAAAGGCCGTGCGGGTCGGGGTCAAAGGTCAAAGGTCACGGGGTCAAAGGTCAAAGGTCACGGGGTCAAAGATCGACGATCGGTGTCAATTTTCAAAGGCCGTGCGGGTCGGGGTCAAAGGTCAAAGGTCACGGGGTCGAAGATCGACGGTCGGTGTCAATTGTCAAAGGCCGTGCGGGTCGGGGTCAAAGGTCAAAGGTCACGGGGTCAAAGGTCAAAGGTTAAAGGTCACGGGGTCGAAGGTCGCCGGATCGCTGTCAATTGTCAAAGGCCGCGCGGGTCGGGGTCAAAGGTCAAAGGTCACGGGGTCAAAGGTCAAAGGTCACGGGGTCGAAGATCGACGATCGGTGTCAATTGTCAAAGGTCGCGGGGTCAAAGGTCAAAGGTCGCGGGGTCAAAGGTCAAAGGTCACGGGGTCAAAGATCGACGGATTGGTGTCAATTGTCAAAGGCCACGCGGGTCGGGGTCAAAGGTCAAAGGTCACGGGGTCAAAGATAGACGATTGGTGTCAATTGTCAAAGGTCGCGGGGTCAAAGGTCAAAGGACACGGGGTCAAAGGTCAAAGGTCAAAGGTCACTGGGTCGAAGGTCAAAGGTCAAAGGTCACGGGGTCGAAGGTCGTCGATCGGTGTCAATTGTCAAAGGCCGCGCGGGTCGGGGTCAAAGGTCACGGGGTCAAAGGTCAAAGGTCACGGGGTCAAAGATCGTCGATCGGTGTCAATTGTCAAAGGCCGTGCGGGTCGGGGTCAAAGGTCAAAGGTCACGGGGTCAAAGGTCAAAGGTCACGGGGTCAAAGATCGTCGATCGGTGTCAGTTGTCAAAGGCCGCGCGGGTCGGGGTCAAAGGTCAAAGGTCACGGGGTCGAAGATCGACGGTCGGTGTCAATTGTCAAAGGCCGTGCGGGTCGGGGTCAAAGGTCAAAGGTCACGGGGTCAAAGGTCAAAGGTCAAAGGTCACGGGGTCGAAGGTCGCCGGATCGCTGTCAATTGTCAAAGGCCGTGCGGGTCGGGGTCAAAGGTCAAAGGTCACGGGGTCAAAGGTCAAAGGTCACGGGGTCAAAGATCGTCGATCGGTGTCAGTTGTCAAAGGCCGCGCGGGTCGGGGTCAAAGGTCAAAGGTCACGGGGTCGAAGATCGACGGTCGGTGTCAATTGTCAAAGGCCGTGCGGGTCGGGGTCAAAGGTCAAAGGTCACGGGGTCAAAGGTCAAAGGTCAAAGGTCACGGGGTCGAAGGTCGCCGGATCGCTGTCAATTGTCAAAGGCCGTGCGGGTCGGGGTCAAAGGTCAAAGGTCACGGGGTCAAAGGTCAAAGGTCACGGGGTCGAAGATCGACGATCGGTGTCAATTGTCAAAGGTCGCGGGGTCAAAGGTCAAAGGTCGCGGGGTCAAAGGTCAAAGGTCACGGGGTCAAAGATCGACGGATTGGTGTCAATTGTCAAAGGCCACGCGGGTCGGGGTCAAAGGTCAAAGGTCACGGGGTCGAAGGTCGCCGGATCGCTGTGAATTGTCAAAGGCCGTGCGGGTCGGGGTCAAAGGTCAAAGGTCACGGGGTCAAAGGTCGCCGGATCACTGTCAATTGTCAGAGGCCGTGCGGGTCGGGGTCAAAGGTCAAAGGTCACGGGGTCAAAGGTCAAAGGTCACGGGGGTCAAAGATCGACGATCGGTGTCAATTGTCAAAGGCCGTGCGGGTCGGGGTCAAAGGTCAAAGGTCACGGGGTCGAAGATCGACGGTCGGTGTCAATTGTCAAAGGCCGTGCGGGTCGGGGTCAAAGGTCAAAGGTCACGGGGTCAAAGGTCAAAGGTCACGGGGTCGAAGGTCGCCGGATCGCTGTCAATTGTCAAAGGCTGCGCGGGTCGGGGTCAAAGGTCAAAGGTCACGGGGTCAAAGGTCACGGGGTTGAAGATCGACGATCGGTGTCAATTGTCAAAGGTCAAAGGTCAAAGGTCAAAGGTCACGGGGTCGAAGGTCGTCGATCGGTGTCAATTGTCAAAGGCCGTGCGGGTCGGGGTCAAAGGTCAAAGGTCACGGGGTCAAAGGTCAAAGGTCAAAGGTCACGGGGTCGAAGGTCGCCGGATCGCTGTGAATTGTCAAAGGCCGCGCGGGTCGGGGTCAAAGGTCAAAGGTCACGGGGTCAAAGGTCAAAGGTCACGGGGTCAAAGATCGACGATCGGTGTCAATTTTCAAAGGCCGTGCGGGTCGGGGTCAAAGGTCAAAGGTCACGGGGTCGAAGATCGACGGTCGGTGTCAATTGTCAAAGGCCGTGCGGGTCGGGGTCAAAGGTCAAAGGTCACGGGGTCAAAGGTCAAAGGTCAAAGGTCACGGGGTCGAAGGTCGCTGGATCGCTGTCAATTGTCAAAGGCCGTGCGGGTCGGGGTCAAAGGTCAAAGGTCACGGGGTCAAAGGTCAAAGGTCACGGGGTCAAAGATCGACGATCGGTGTCAATTTTCAAAGGCCGTGCGGGTCGGGGTCAAAGGTCAAAGGTCACGGGGTCGAAGATCGACGGTCGGTGTCAATTGTCAAAGGCCGTGCGGGTCGGGGTCAAAGGTCAAAGGTCACGGGGTCAAAGGTCAAAGGTTAAAGGTCACGGGGTCGAAGGTCGCCGGATCGCTGTCAATTGTCAAAGGCCGCGCGGGTCGGGGTCAAAGGTCAAAGGTCACGGGGTCAAAGGTCAAAGGTCACGGGGTCGAAGATCGACGATCGGTGTCAATTGTCAAAGGTCGCGGGGTCAAAGGTCAAAGGTCGCGGGGTCAAAGGTCAAAGGTCACGGGGTCAAAGATAGACGATTGGTGTCAATTGTCAAAGGTCGCGGGGTCAAAGGTCAAAGGACACGGGGTCAAAGGTCAAAGGTCAAAGGTCACTGGGTCGAAGGTCAAAGGTCAAAGGTCACGGGGTCGAAGGTCGTCGATCGGTGTCAATTGTCAAAGGCCGCGCGGGTCGGGGTCAAAGGTCACGGGGTCAAAGGTCAAAGGTCACGGGGTCAAAGATCGTCGATCGGTGTCAATTGTCAAAGGCCGTGCGGGTCGGGGTCAAAGGTCAAAGGTCACGGGGTCAAAGGTCAAAGGTCACGGGGTCAAAGATCGTCGATCGGTGTCAGTTGTCAAAGGCCGCGCGGGTCGGGGTCAAAGGTCAAAGGTCACGGGGTCGAAGATCGACGGTCGGTGTCAATTGTCAAAGGCCGTGCGGGTCGGGGTCAAAGGTCAAAGGTCACGGGGTCAAAGGTCAAAGGTCAAAGGTCACGGGGTCGAAGGTCGCCGGATCGCTGTCAATTGTCAAAGGCCGTGCGGGTCGGGGTCAAAGGTCAAAGGTCACGGGGTCAAAGGTCAAAGGTCACGGGGTCAAAGATCGTCGATCGGTGTCAGTTGTCAAAGGCCGCGCGGGTCGGGGTCAAAGGTCAAAGGTCACGGGGTCGAAGATCGACGGTCGGTGTCAATTGTCAAAGGCCGTGCGGGTCGGGGTCAAAGGTCAAAGGTCACGGGGTCAAAGGTCAAAGGTCAAAGGTCACGGGGTCGAAGGTCGCCGGATCGCTGTCAATTGTCAAAGGCCGTGCGGGTCGGGGTCAAAGGTCAAAGGTCACGGGGTCAAAGGTCAAAGGTCACGGGGTCGAAGATCGACGATCGGTGTCAATTGTCAAAGGTCGCGGGGTCAAAGGTCAAAGGTCGCGGGGTCAAAGGTCAAAGGTCACGGGGTCAAAGATCGACGGATTGGTGTCAATTGTCAAAGGCCACGCGGGTCGGGGTCAAAGGTCAAAGGTCACGGGGTCAAAGATAGACGATTGGTGTCAATTGTCAAAGGTCGCGGGGTCAAAGGTCAAAGGACACGGGGTCAAAGGTCAAAGGTCAAAGGTCACTGGGTCGAAGGTCAAAGGTCACGGGGTCGAAGGTCGTCGATCGGTGTCAATTGTCAAAGGCCGCGCGGGTCGGGGTCAAAGGTCACGGGGTCAAAGGTCAAAGGTCACGGGGTCAAAGATCGTCGATCGGTGTCAATTGTCAAAGGCCGTGCGGGTCGGGGTCAAAGGTCAAAGGTCACGGGGTCAAAGGTCAAAGGTCACGGGGTCAAAGATCGTCGATCGGT
>NW_026293387.1:0-29434 GCF_026419915.1 Harpia harpyja
TTCGGCAAGAGGCTCTGCCGCGGCCGAGCGCCATGACATGTTGCGTCTCTGGGAAAGCACAGACCCCCACTGCTGTTGTGCCTGTAGATAGGGCGCCAAGGCACCGTGAAAGCAGCAAGAGCTTTCAGGCGGGCCCTTCCTTGTGGGAGAAGGAGCCGGACGTTTGCCTTTTCGGCAAGAGGCTCTGCCGCGGCCGAGCGCCATGAGATGTTGCGTCTCTGGGAAGCACAGATCCCCACTGCTGTTGTGCCCGTAGATAGGGCAGCAAGGCACCGTGAAGAGCAGCAAGAGCTTTGAGGGCTGGGCCCTTCCTTGTGGGAGAAGGAGCCGGACGTTTGCCTTTTCGGCAAGAGGCGCTGCCGCGGCCGGAGCGCCATGAGATGTGCCGTCTCTGGGAAAGCACAGAGCCCCACTGCTCTGGTGCTTGTAGATAGGGCGCCAAGGCTCCGTGAAGAGCAGCAAGAGCTTTCAGGGCTGGGCCCTTCCTTGTGGGAGAAGGAGCCGGACATTTGCCTTTTCGGCAAGAGGCTCTGCCGTGGCCGAGCGCCATGAGATGGTTGCGTCTCTGGGAAAGCACAGAGCCCCACTGCTGCTGTGCCTGAGATAGGGCGCCAAGGCACCGTGAGGAGCAGCAAGGAGCTTTCAGGGCTGGGCCCTGCCTTGTGGAGAAGGAGCCGGACGTTTGCCTTTTCGGCAAGAGGCTCTGCCGCGGCCGAGCGCCATGAGATGTTGCGTCTCTGGGAAAGCACAGAGGCCCACTGCTGTGGTGCTTGTAGATAGGGCGCCAAGGCACCGTGAAGAGCAGCAAGAGCTTTCAGGGCTGGGCCCTTCCTTGTGGGAGAAGGAGCCGGGACGTTTGCCTTTTCGGCAAGAGGCTCTGCCGCGGCCGAGCGCCATGAGATGTTGCGTCTCTGGGAAAGCACAAGAGCCCCACTGCTGTTGTGCCTGGAGATAGGGCGCCAAGGCACCGTGAAGAGCAGCAAGAGCTTTCAGGGCTGGGCCCTGCCTTGTGGGAGAAGGAGCCGGACGTTGCCTTTTCGGCAAGAGGCTCTGCGCGGCCGAGCGCCATGAGATGTTGCGTCTCTGGGAAAGCACAGATCCCCAGTGCTGTTGTGCCTGGAGATAGGGTGCCAAGGCACCGTGAAGAGCAGCAAGAGCTTTCAGGGCTGGGCCCCTTCCTTGTGGGAGAAGGAGCCGGACGTTGCCTTTTCGGCAAGAGGCTCTGCCGCAGCCGAGCGCCATGAGATGTTGCGTCTCTGGGAGAGCACAGATCCGCACTGCTGTTGTGCCTGTAGATCGGGTGCCAAGGCACCGTGAAGAGCAGCAAGAGCTTTCAGGGCTGGGCCCTTCCTTGTGGGAGAAGGAGCCGGACGTTTGCCTTTTCGGCAAGAGGCTCTGCCGCGGCCGAGCGCCATGAGATGTTGCGTCTCTGGGAAAGCACAGATACCCAGTGCTGTTGTGCCTGGAGATAGGGCGCCAAGGCACCGTGAAGAGCAGCAAGAGCTTTCAGGGCTGGGCCCCTTCCTTGTGGGAGAAGGAGCCGGACGTTTGCCTTTTCGGCAAGAGCTCTGCCGCGGCCGAGCGCCATGAGATGTTGCGTCTCTGGGAAAGCACAGATCCCCACTGCTGTTGTGCCTGGAGATAGGGCGCCAAGGGCACCGTGAAGAGCAGCAAGAGCTTTCAGGGCTGGGCCCTTCCTTGTGGGAGAAGGAGCCGCACGTTGCCTTTTCGGCAAGAGGCTCTGCCGCGGCCGAGCGCCATGAGATGTTGCATCTCGGGAAAGCACAGATCCCCACTGCTGCTCTGCCCGTAGATAGGGTGCCAAGGCACCGTGAAGAGCAGCAAGAGCTTTCAGGGCTGGGCCCTTCCTTGTGGGAGAAGGAGCCGGACGTTTGCCTTTTCGGCAAGAGGCTCTGCCGCGGCCGAGCGCCATGAGATGTTGCGTCTCTGGGAAAGCACAGAGCCCCACTGCTGTGGTGCCTGGAGATAAAGTTCCAAGGGTAGATGAAGAGCAGCAAGAGCTTTCAGGGCTGGGCCCTGCCTTGTGGGAGAAGGAGCCGGACGTTTGCCTTTTCGGCAAGAGGCTCTGCCGCGGCCGAGCGCCATGAGATGTTGCGTCTCTGGGAAAGCACAGATCCCCACTGCTGTTGTGCCCGTAGATAGGGCACCAAGGCACCGTGAAGAGCAGCAAGAGCTTTCAGGGCTGGGCCCTGCCTTGTGGGAGAAGGAGCCGGACGTTTGCCTTTTCGGCAAGAGGCTCTGCCGCGGCCGAGCGCCATGAGATGTTGCGTCTCTGGGAAAGCACAGAGCCCCACTGCTGTGGTGCTTGTAGATAGGGCGCCAAGGCTCCGTGAAGAGCAGCAAGAGCTTTCAGGGCTGGGCCCTTCCTTGTGGGAGAAGGAGCCGGACGTTTGCCTTTTCGGCAAGAGCTCTGCCGCGGCCGAGGCCCATGAGATGTTGCGTCTCTGGGAAAGCACAGAGCCCCACTGCTGTGGTGCCTGTAGATAGGGCGCCAAGGCACCGTGAAGAGCAGCAAGAGCCTTCAGGGCTGGGCCCTTCCTTGTGGGAGAAGGAGCCGGACGTTTGCCTTTTCGGCAAGAGGCTCTGCCGCGGCCGAGCGCCATGAGATGTTGTGTCTCTGGGAAAGCACAGAGCCCCACTGCTGTTGTGCCTGGAGATAGGTCGCCAAGGGACAGTGAAGAGCAGCAAGAGCTTTCAGGGCTGGGCCCTTCCTTGTGGGTGAAGGAGCCGGACGTTTGCCTTTTCGGCAAGAGGCTCTGCCGTGGCCGAGCGCCATGAGATGTTGCGGCTCTGGGAAATCACAGAGCCCCACTGCGGTGGTGCCTGTAGATGGGGCGCCAAGGCACCGTGAAGAGCAGCAAGAGCTTTCAGGTCTGGGCCCTTCCTTGTGGGAGAAGGAGCCGGACGTTTGCCTTTTCGGCAAGAGGCTCTGCCGCGGCCGAGCGCCATGAGATGTTGCGTCTCTGGGAAAGCACAGAGCCCCACTGCTGTGGTGCCTGTAGATAGGGCGCCAAGGCACCGTAAAGAGCAGCAAGAGCTTTCAGGGCTGGGCCCTTCCTTGTGGGAGAAGGAGCCGGACGTTTGCCTTTTCGGCAAGAGGCTCTGCCGCGGCCGAGCGCCATGAGATGTTGCGTCTCTGGGAAAGCACAGATCCCCAGTGCTGTTGTGCCTGGAGATAGGGCGCCAAGGCACCGTGAAGAGCAGCAAGAGCTTTCAGGGCTGGGCCCTGCCTTGTGGGAGAAGGAGCCGGACGTTTGCCTTTTCGGCAAGAGGCTCTGCCGCGGCCGAGCGCCATGAGATGTTGCGTCTCTGGGAAAGCACAGATCCCCAGTGCTGTTGTGCCTGTAGATAGGGTGCCAAGGCACCGTGAAGAGCAGCAAGAGCTTTCAGGGCTGGGCCCTTCCTTGTGGGAGAAGGAGCCGGAAGTTTGCCTTTTCGGCAAGAGGCTCTGCCCGCGGCCGAGTGCCATGAGATGTTGCGTCTCTGGGAAAGCACAGATCCCCAGCTGGTGTGCCTGGAGATAGGGCGCCAAGGCACCGTGAAGAGCAGCAAGAGCTTTCAGGGCTGGGCCCTGCCTTGTGGGAGAAGGAGCCGGACGTTTGCCTTTTCGGCAAAGAGGCTCTGCCGCGGCCGAGCGCCATGAGATGTTGCGTCTCTGGGAAAGCACAGAGCCCCACTGCTGTGGTGCTTGTAGATAGGGCGCCAAGGCTCCGTGAAGAGCAGCAAGAGCTTTCAGGGCTGGGCCCTTCCTTGTGGGAGAAGGAGCCGGACGTTTGCCTTTTCGGCAAGAGGCTCTGCCGCGGCCGAGCGCCATGAGATGTTGCGTCTCTGGGAAAGCACAGAGCCCCACTGCTGTGGTGCCTGTAGATAGGGCGCCAAGGCACCGTGAAGAGCAGCAAGAGCCTTCAGGGCTGGGCCCTTCCTTGTGGGAGAAGGAGCCGGACGTTTGCCTTTTCGGCAAGAGGCTCTGCCGCGGCCGAGCGCCATGAGATGTTGTGTCTCTGGGAAAGCACAGAGCCCCACTGCTGTTGTGCCTGGAGATAGGTCGCCAAGGGACAGTGAAGAGCAGCAAGAGCTTTCAGGGCTGGGCCCTTCCTTGTGGGAGAAGGAGCCGGACGTTTGCCTTTTCGGCAAGAGGCTCTGCCGTGGCCGAGCGCCATGAGATGTTGCGTCTCTGGGCAAATCACAGAGCCCCACTGCTGTGGTGCCTGTAGATGGGGCGCCAAGGCACCGTGAAGAGCAGCAAGAGCTTTCAGGTCTGGGCCCTTCCTTGTGGGAGAAGGAGCCGGACGTTTGCCTTTTCGGCAAGAGGCTCTGCCGCGGCCGAGCGCCATGAGATGTTGCGTCTCTGGGAAAGCACAGAGCCCCACTGCTGTGGTGCCTGTAGATAGGGCGCCAAGGCACCGTAAAGAGCAGCAAGAGCTTTCAAGGGCTGGGCCCTTCCTTGTGGGAGAAGGAGCCGGACGTTTGCCTTTTCGGCAAGAGGCTCTGCCGCGGCCGAGCGCCATGAGATGTTGCGTCTCTGGGAAAGCACAGATCCCAGTGCTGTTGTGCCTGGAGATAGGGCGCCAAGGCACCGTGAAGAGCAGCAAGAGCTTTCAGGGCTGGGCCCTGCCTTGTGGGAGAAGGAGCCGGACGTTTTGCCTTTTCGGCAAGAGGCTCTGCCGCGGCCGAGCGCCATGAGATGTTGCGGTCTCTGGGAAAGCACAGATCCCCAGTGCTGTTGTGCCTGTAGATAGGGTGCCAAGGCACCGTGAAGAGCAGCAAGAGCTTTCAGGGCTGGGCCCTTCCTTGTGGGAGAAGGAGCCGAAGTTTGCCTTTTCGGCAAGAGGCTCTGCCGCGGCCGAGTGCCATGAGATGTTGCGTCTCTGGGAAAGCACAGATCCCCAGTGCTGTTGTGCCTGGAGATAGGGCGCCAAGGCACCGTGAAGAGCAGCAAGAGCTTTCAGGGCTGGGCCCTTCCTTGTGGGAGAAGGAGCCGGAAGTTTGCCTTTTCGGCAAGAGGCTCTGCCGCGGCCGAGCGCCATGAGATGTTGCGTCTCTGGGGAAAGCACAGATCCCCAGTGCTGTTGTGCCTGGAGATAGGGCGCCAAGGCACCGTGAAGAGCAGCAAGAGCTTTCAGGGCTGGGCCCTGCCTTGTGGGAGAAGGAGCCGGACATTTGCCTTTTCGGCAAGAGGCTCTGCCGCGGCCGAGCGCCATGAGATGTTGCGTCTCTGGGAAAGCACAGATCCCCAGTGCTGTTGTGCCTGGAGATAGGGCGCCAAGGCACCGTGAAGAGCAGCAAGAGCTTTCAGGGCTGGGCCCTGCCTTGTGGGAGAAGGAGCCGGACGTTTGCCTTTTCGGCAAGAGGCTCTGCCGCGGCCGAGCGCCATGAGATGTTGCGTCTCTGGGAAAGCACAGATACCCACTGCTGTTGTGCCTGGAGATAGGGCGCCAAGGCCCGTGAAGAGCAGCAAGAGCTTTCAGGGCTGGGCCCTGCCTTGTGGGAGAAGGAGCCGGACGTTTGCCTTTTCGGCAAGAGGCTCTGCCGCGGCCGAGCGCCATGACATGTTGCGTCTCTGGGAAGCACAGACCCCCACTGCTGTTGTGCCTGTAGATAGGGCGCCAGGCACCGTGAAGAGCAGCAAGAGCTTTCAGGGCTGGGCCCTTCCTTGTGGGAGAAGGAGCCGGACGTTTGCCTTTTCGGCAAGAGGCTCTGCCGCGGCCGAGCGCCATGAGATGTTGCGTCTCTGGGAAAGCACAGATCCCCACTGCTGTTGTGCCCGTAGATAGGGCAGCAAGGCACCGTGAAGAGCAGCAAGAGCTTTGAGGGCTGGGCCCTTCCTTGTGGGGAGAAGGAGCCGGACGTTTGCCTTTTCGGCAAGAGGCTCTGCCGCGGCCGAGCGCCATGAGATGTTGCGTCTCTGGGAAAGCACAGAGCCCCACTGCTCTGGTGCTTGTAGATAGGGCGCCAAGGCTCCGTGAAGAGCAGCAAGAGCTTTCAGGGCTGGGCCCTTCCTTGTGGGAGAAGGAGCCGGACATTTGCCTTTTCGGCAAGAGGCTCTGCCGCGGCCGAGCGCCATGAGATCTTGTGTCTCTGGGAAAGCACAGATCCCCAGTGCTGTTGTGCCTGGAGATAGGGCGCCAAGGCACCGTGAAGAGCAGCAAGAGCTTTCAGGGCTGGGCCCTTCCTTGTGGGAGAAGGAGCCGGACATTTGCCTTTTCGGCAAGAGGCTCTGCCGCGGCCGAGCGCCATGAGATGTTGCGTCTCTGGGAAAGCACAGATACCCAGTGCTGCTGTGCCTGGAGATAGGCGCCAAGGCACCGTGAAGAGCAGCAAGAGCTTTCAGGGCTGGGCCCTGCCTTGTGGGAGAAGGAGCCGGACGTTTGCCTTTTCGGCAGAGGCTCTGCCGCGGCCGAGCGCCATGAGATGTTGCGTCTCTGGGAAAGCACAGATCCCCACTGCTGTTGTGCCTGGAGATAGGGTGCCAAGGCACCGTGAAGAGCAGTAAGAGCTTTCAGGGCTGGGCCCTTCCTTGTGGGAGAAGGAGCCGGAAGTTTGCCTTTTCGGCAAGAGGCTCTGCCGCGGCCGAGCGCCATGAGATGTTGCGTCTCTGGGAAAGCACAGATCCCCAGTGCTGTTGTGCCTGGAGATAGGGCGCCAAGGCACCGTGAAGAGCAGCAAGAGCTTTCAGGGCTGGGCCCTTCCTTGTGGGAGAAGGAGCCGGACGTTTGCCTTTTCGGCAAGAGGCTCTGCCGCGGCCGAGCGCCATGAGATGTTGCGTCTCTGGGAAAGCACAGAGCCCCACTGCTGTTGTGCCTGGAGATAGGGCGCCAAGGCACCGTGAAGAGCAGCAAGAGCTTTCAGGGCTGGGCCCTGCCTTGTGGGAGAAGGAGCCGGACGTTTGCCTTTTCGGCAAGAGGCTCTGCCAGCGGCCGAGCGCCATGAGATGTTGCGTCTCTGGGAAAGCACAGATCCCCACTGCTGTTGTGGCCTGTAGATAGGGCGCCAAGGCACCGTGAAGAGCAGCAAGAGCTTTCAGGGCTGGGCCCTTCCTTGTGGGAGAAGGAGCCGGACGTTTGCCTTTTCGGCAAGAGGCTCTGCCCGCGGCCGAGCGCCATGAGATGTTGCGTCTCTGGGAAAGCACAGATCCCCACTGCTGTTTTGCCCGTAGATAGGGCAGCAAGGCACCGTGAAGAGCAGCAAGAGCTTTCAGGGCTGGGCCCTGCCTTGTGGGAGAAGGAGCCGGACGTTTGCCTTTTCGGCAAGAGGCTCTGCCGCGGCCGAGCGCCATGAGATGTTGCGTCTCTGGGAAAGCACAGAGCCCCACTGCTGTGGTGCTTGTAGATAGGGCGCCAAGCTCCGTGAAGAGCAGCAAGAGCTTTCAGGGCGGGCCCTTCCTTGTGGGAGAAGGAGCCGGACATTGCCTTTTCGGCAAGAGGCTCTGCCGCGGCCGAGCGCCATGAGATGTGCGTCTCTGGGAAAGCACAGATCCCCAGTGCTGTTGTGCCTGGAGATAGGGCGCCAAGGCACCGTGAAGAGCAGCTAAGAGCTTTCAGGGCTGGGCCCTGCCTTGTGGGAGAAGGAGCCGGACGTTTGCCTTTTCGGCAAGAGCTCTGCCGCGGCCGAGCGCCATGAGATGTTGCGTCTCTGGGAAAGCACAGATCCCCAGTGCTGTTGTGCCCGTAGATAGGGCACCAAGGCACCGTGAAGAGCAGCAAGAGCTTTCAGGGCTGGGCCCTTCCTTGTGGGAGAAGGAGCCGGACGTTTGCCTTTTCGGCAAGAGGCTCTGCCGCGGCCGAGCGCCATGAGATGTTGCGTCTCTGGGAAGCACAGAGGCCCACTGCTGTGGTGCTTGTAGATAGGGCGCCAAGGCACCGTGAAGAGCAGCAAGAGCTTTCAGGGCTGGGCCCTTCCTTGTGGGAGAAGGAGCCGGACGTTTGCCGTTTCGGCAAGAGGCTCTGCCGCGGCCGAGCGCCATGAGATGTTGCGTCTCTGGGAAAGCACAGATCCCCAGTGCTGTTGTGCCTGAGATAGGGCGCCAAGGCACCGTGAAGAGCAGCAAGAGCTTTCAGGGCTGGGCCCTGCCTTGTGGGAGAAGGAGCCGGACGTTTGCCTTTTCGGCAAGAGGCTCTGCCGCGGCCGAGCGCCATGAGATGTTGCGTCTCTGGGAAAGCACAGATCCCCAGTGCTGTTGTGCCTGGAGATAGGGTGCCAAGGCACCGTGAAGAGCAGCAAGAGCTTTCAGGGCTGGGCCTTCCTTGTGGGAGAAGGAGCCGGACGTTTGCCTTTTCGGCAAGAGGCTCTGCCGCAGCCGAGCGCCATGAGATGTTGCGTCTCTGGGAAAGCACAGATCCCCAGTGCTGTGTGCCTGGAGATAGGGCACCAAGGCACCGTGAAGAGCAGCAAGAGCTTTCAGGGCTGGGCCCTGCCTTGTGGGAGAAGGAGCCGGACGTTGCCCTTTTCGGCAAGAGGCTCTGCCGCGGCCGAGCGCCATGAGATGTTGCGTCTCTGGGAAAGCACAGATCCCCACTGCTGTTGTGCCCGTAGATAGGGTTCCAAGGCACCGTGAAGAGCAGCAAGAGCTTTCAGGGCTGGGCCCTTCCTTGTGGGAGAAGGAGCCGGACGTTTGCCTTTTCGGCAAGAGGCTCTGCCCGCGGCCGAGCGCCATGAGATGTTGCGTCTCTGGGAAAGCACAGATCCCCAGTGCTGTGGTGCCTGTAGATAGGGTGCCAAGGCACCGTGAAGAGCAGCAAGAGCTTTCAGGGCTGGGCCCTGCCTTGTGGGAGAATGAGCCGGACGTTTGCCTTTTCGGCAAGAGGCTCTGCCGTGGCCGAGCGCCATGAGATGTTGCGTCTCTGGGAAAGCACAGAGCCCCACTGCTGCTGTGCCTGGAGATAGGGCGCCAAGGCACCGTGAGGAGCAGCAAGAGCTTTCAGGGCTGGGCCCTGCCTTGTGGAGAAGGAGCCGGACGTTTGCCTTTTCGGCAAGAGGCTCTGCCGCGGCCGAGCGCCATGAGATGTTGCGTCTCTGGGAAAGCACAGAGGCCCACTGCTGTGGTGCTTGTAGATAGGGCGCCAAGGCACCGTGAAGAGCAGCAAGAGCTTTCAGGGCTGGGCCCTTCCTTGTGGGAGAAGGAGCCGGACGTTTGCCTTTTCGGCAAGAGGCTCTGCCGCGGCCAAGCGCCATGAGATGTTGCGTCTCTGGGAAAGCACAGAGCCCCACTGCTGTTGTGCCTGGAGATAGGGCGCCAAGGCACCGTGAAGAGCAGCAAGAGCTTTCAGGGCTGGGCCCTGCCTTGTGGGAGAAGGAGCCGGACGTTTGCCTTTTCGGCAAGAGGCTCTGCCGCGGCCGAGCGCCATGAGATGTTGCGTCTCTGGGAAAGCACAGATCCCCAGTGCTGTTGTGCCTGGAGATAGGGTGCCAAGGCACCGTGAAGAGCACCAAGAGCTTTCAGGGCTGGGCCCTTCCTTGTGGGAGAAGGAGCCGGACGTTTGCCTTTTCGGCAAGAGGCTCTTCCGCAGCCGAGCGCCATGAGATGTTGCGTCTCTGGGAGAGCACAGATCCGCACTGCTGTTGTGCCTGTAGATCGGGTGCCAAGGCACCGTGAAGAGCAGCAAGAGCTTTCAGGGCTGGGCCCTTCCTTGTGGGAGAAGGAGCCGGACGTTTGCCTTTTCGGCAAGAGGCTCTGCCGCGGCCGAGCGCCATGAGATGTTGCGTCTCTGGGAAAGCACAGATCCCCAGTGCTGTTGTGCCTGGAGATAGGGCGCCAAGGCACCGTGAAGAGCAGCAAGAGCTTTCAGGGCTGGGCCCTTCCTTGTGGGAGAAGGAGCCGGACGTTTGCCTTTTCGGCAAGAGGCTCTGCCGCGGCCGAGCGCCATGAGATGTTGCGTCTCTGGGAAAGCACAGATCCCCAGTGCTGTTGTGCCTGGAGATAGGGTGCCAAGGCACCGTGAAGAGCAGCAAGAGCTTTCAGGGCTGGGCCCTTCCTTGTGGGAGAAGGAGCCGGACGTTTGCCTTTTCGGCAAGAGGCTCTGCCGCAGCCGAGCGCCATGAGATGTTGCGTCTCTGGGAAAGCACAGATCCCCAGTGCTGTTGTGCCTGGAGATAGGGCACCAAGGCACCGTGAAGAGCAGCAAGAGCTTTCAGGGCTGGGCCCTGCCTTGTGGGAGAAGGAGCCGGACGTTTGCCTTTTCGGCAAGAGGCTCTGCCGCGGCCCGAGCGCCATGAGATGTTGCGTCTCTGGGAAAGCACAGATCCCCACTGCTGTTGTGCCCGTAGATAGGGTTCCAAGGCACCGTGAAGAGCAGCAAGAGCTTTCAGGGCTGGGCCCTTCCTTGTGGGAGAAGGAGCCGGACGTTTGCCTTTTCGGCAAGAGGCTCTGCCGCGGCCGAGCGCCATGAGATGTTGCGTCTCTGGGAAAGCACAGATCCCCAGTGCTGTGGTGCCTGTAGATAGGGTGCCAAGGCACCGTGAAGAGCAGCAAGAGCTTTCAGGGCTGGGCCCTGCCTTGTGGGAGAATGAGCCGGACGTTTGCCTTTTCGGCAAGAGGCTCTGCCGTGGCCGAGCGCCATGAGATGTTGCGTCTCTGGGAAAGCACAGAGCCCCACTGCTGCTGTGCCTGGAGATAGGGCGCCAAGGCACCGTGAGGAGCAGCAAGAGCTTTCAGGGCTGGGCCCTGCCTTGTGGGAGAAGGAGCCGGACGTTTGCCTTTTCGGCAAGAGGCTCTGCCGCGGCCGAGCGCCATGAGATGTTGCGTCTCTGGGAAAGCACAGAGGCCCACTGCTGTGGTGCTTGTAGATAGGGCGCCAAGGCACCGTTGAAGAGCAGCAAGAGCTTTCAGGGCTGGGCCCTTCCTTGTGGGAGAAGGAGCCGGACGTTTGCCTTTTCGGCAAGAGGCTCTGCCGCGGCCGAGCGCCATGAGATGTTGCGTCTCTGGGAAAGCACAGAGCCCCACTGCTGTTGTGCCTGGAGATAGGGCGCCAAGGCACCGTGAAGAGCAGCAAGAGCTTTCAGGGCTGGGCCCTGCCTTGTGGGAGAAGGAGCCGGACGTTTGCCTTTTCGGCAAGAGGCTCTGCCGCGGCCGAGCGCCATGAGATGTTGCGTCTCTGGGAAAGCACAGATCCCCAGTGCTGTTGTGCCTGGAGATAGGGTGCCAAGGCACCGTGAAGAGCAGCAAGAGCTTTCAGGGCTGGGCCCTTCCTTGTGGGAGAAGGAGCCGGACGTTTGCCTTTTCGGCAAGAGGCTCTGCCGCAGCCGAGCGCCATGAGATGTTGCGTCTCTGGGAGAGCACAGATCCGCACTGCTGTTGTGCCTGTAGATCGGGTGCCAAGGCACCGTGAAGAGCAGCAAGAGCTTTCAGGGCTGGGCCCTTCCTTGTGGGAGAAGGAGCCGGACGTTTGCCTTTTCGGCAAGAGGCTCTGCCGCGGCCGAGCGCCATGAGATGTTGCGTCTCTGGGAAAGCACAGATACCCAGTGCTGTTGTGCCTGGAGATAGGGCGCCAAGGCACCGTGAAGAGCAGCAAGAGCTTTCAGGGCTGGGCCCTTCCTTGTGGGAGAAGGAGCCGGACGTTTGCCTTTTCGGCAAGAGGCTCTGCCGCGGCCGAGCGCCATGAGATGTTGCGTCTCTGGGAAAGCACAGAGTCCCACTGCTGTGGTGCCTGGAGATAGGGCACCAAGGCACCGTGAAGAGCAGCAAGAGCTTTCAGGGCTGGGCCCTTCCTTGTGGGAGAAGGAGCCGGACGTTTGCCTTTTCGGCAAGAGGCTCTGCCGCGGCCGAGCGCCATGAGATGTTGCGTCTCTGGGAAAGCACAGATCCCCACTGCTGTTGTGCCCGTAGATAGGGTTCCAAGGCACCGTGAAGAGCAGCAAGAGCTTTCAGGGCTGGGCCCTTCCTTGTGGGAGAAGGAGCCGGACGTTTGCCTTTTCGGCAAGAGGCTCTGCCACGGCCGAGCGCCATGAGATGTTGCATCTCTGGGAAAGCACAGATCCCCAGTGCTGTTGTGCCTGGAGATAGGGCGCCAAGGCACCGTGAAGAGCAGCAAGAGCTTTCAGGGCTGGGCCCTGCCTTGTGGGAGAAGGAGCCAGACGTTTGCCTTTTCGACAAGAGGCTCTGCCGCGGCCGAGCGCCATGAGATGTTGCGTCTCTGGGAAAGCACAGATCCCCAGTGCTGTGGTGCCTGTAGATAGGGCGCCAAGGCACCGTGAAGAGCAGCAAGAGCTTTCAGGGCTGGGCCCTGCCTTGTGGGAGAAGGAGCCGGACGTTTGCCTTTTCGGCAAGAGGCTCTGCCGCGGCCGAGCGCCATGAGATGTTGCGTCTCTGGGAAAGCACAGATCCCCAGTGCTGTTGTGCCTGTAGATAGGGCGCCAAGGCACCGTGAAGAGCAGCAAGAGCTTTCAGGGCTGGGCCCTGCCTTGTGGGAGAAGGAGCCGGACGTTTGCCTTTTCGGCAAGAGGCTCTGCCGCGGCCGAGCGCCATGAGATGTTGCGTCTCTGGGAAAGCACAGATCACCAGTGCTGTTGTGCCTGGAGATAGGGCGCCAAGGCACCGTGAAGAGCAGCAAGAGCTTTCAGGGCTGGGCCCTTCCTTGTGGGAGAAGGAGCCGGACGTTTGCCTTTTCGGCAAGAGGCTCTGCCGCGGCCGAGCGCCATGAGATGTTGCGTCTCTGGGAAAGCACAGATCCCCAGTGCTGTTGTGCCTGGAGATAGGGCGCCAAGGCACCGTGAAGAGCAGCAAGAGCTTTCAGGGCTGGGCCCTTCCTTGTGGGAGAAGGAGCCGCACGTTTGCCTTTTCGGCAAGAGGCTCTGCTGCGGCCGAGCGCCATGAGATGTTGCGTCTCTGGGAAAGCACAGATCCCCAGTGCTGCTCTGCCCGTAGATAGGGTGCCAAGGCACCGTGAAGAGCAGCAAGAGCTTTCAGGGCTGGGCCCTTCCTTGTGGGAGAAGGAGCCGGACCTTTGCCTTTTCGGCAAGAGGCTCTGCCGCGGCCGAGCGCCATGAGATGTTGCGTCTCTGGGAAAGCACAGAGCCCCACTGCTGTGGTGCCTGTAGATAAAGTTCCATGGGTAGATGAAGAGCAGCAAGAGCTTTCGGGGCTGGGCCCTGCCTTGTGGGAGAAGGAGCCGGACGTTTGCCTTTTCGGCAAGAGGCTCACGCGGCCGAGCGCCATGAGATGTTGCGTCTCTGGGAAAGCACAGATCCCCAGTGCTGTTGTGCCTGTAGATAGGGCGCTAAGGCACCATGAAGAGCTGCAAGAGCTTTCAGGGCTGGGCCCTGCCTTGTGGGAGAAGGAGCCGGACGTTTGCCTTTTCGGCAAGAGGCTCTGCCGCGGCCGAGCGCCATGAGATGTTGCGTCTCTGGGAAAGCACAGAGCCCCAGTGCTGTTGTGCCTGGAGATAGGGCGCCAAGGCACCGTGAAGAGCAGCAAGAGCTTTCAGGGCTGGGCCCTTCCTTGTGGGAGAAGGAGCCGGACGTTTGCCTTTTCGGCAAGAGGCTCTGCCGCGGCCGAGCGCCATGAGATGTTGCGTCTCTGGGAAAGCACAGATCCCCACTGCTGTTGTGCCTGGAGATAGGGCGCCAAGGCACCGTGAAGAGCAGCAAGAGCTTTCAGGGCTGGGCCCTTCCTTGTGGGAGAAGGAGCCGGACGTTTGCCTTTTCGGCAAGAGGCTCTGCCGCGGCCGAGCGCCATGAGATGTTGCGTCTCTGGGAAAGCACAGATCCCCACTGCTGTTGTGCCCGTAGATAGGGCACCAAGGCACCGTGAAGAGCAGCAAGAGCTTTCAGGGCTGGGCCCTTCCTTGTGGGAGAAGGAGCCGGACGTTTGCCTTTTCGGCAAGAGGCTCTGCCGCGGCCGAGCGCCATGAGATGTTGCGTCTCTGGGAAAGCACAGATCCCCAGTGCTGTTGTGCCTGGAG
This sequence comes from Harpia harpyja, assembly GCF_026419915.1. NCBI lineage: Eukaryota > Metazoa > Chordata > Aves > Accipitriformes > Accipitridae > Harpia > Harpia harpyja. The sequence goes on from NW_026293387.1 coordinate 13,917, forward strand.
ATAGGGCGCCAAGGCACCGTGAAGAGCAGCAAGAGCTTTCAGGGCTGGGCCCTGCCTTGTGGGAGAAGGAGCCGGACGTTTGCCTTTTCGGCAAGAGGCTCTGCCGCGGCCGAGCGCCATGAGATGTTGCGTCTCTGGGAAAGCACAGATCCCCACTGCTGTTGTTCCCGTAGATACGTCGCCAAGGCACCGTGAAGAGCAGCAAGAGCTTTCAGGGCTGGGCCCTGCCTTGTGGGAGAAGGAGCCGGACGTTTGCCTTTTCGGCAAGAGGCTCTGCCGTGGCCGAGTGCCATGAGATGTTGCGTCTCTGGGAAAGCACAGTGCCCCACTGCTGTTGTGCCTGTAGATAGGGCGCCAAGGGACAGTGAAGAGCAGCAAGAGCTTTCAGGGCTGGGCCCTTCCCTGTGGGAGAAGGAGCCTGACGTTTGCCTTTTCGGCAAGAGGCTCTGCCGCGGCCGAGCGCCATGAGATGTTGCGTCTCTGGGAAAGCACAGATCCCCAGTGCTGCTGTGCCTGTAGATAGGGCGCCAAGGCACCGTGAAGAGCAGCAAGAGCTTTCAGGGCTGGGCCCTTCCTTGTTGGAGAAGGAGCCGGACGTTTGCCTTTTCGGCAAGAGGCTCTGCCGCGGCCGAGCGCCATGAGATGTTGCGTCTCTGGGAAAGCACAGATCCCCAGTGCTGTTGTGCCTGGAGATAGGGCGCCAAGGCACCGTGAAGAGCAGCAAGAGCTTTCAGGGCTGGGCCCTTCCTTGTGGGAGAAGGAGCCGCACGTTTGCCTTTTCGGCAAGAGGCTCTGCTGCGGGCCGAGCGCCATGAGATGTTGCGTCTCTGGGAAAGCACAGATCCCCACTGCTGCTCTGCCCGTAGATAGGGTGCCAAGGCACCGTGAAGAGCAGCAAGAGCTTTCAGGGCTGGGCCCTTCCTTGTGGGAGAAGGAGCCGGACGTTTGCCTTTTCGGCAAGAGGCTCTGCCGCGGCCGAGCGCCATGAGATGTTGCGTCTCTGGGAAAGCACAGATCCCCAGTGCTGTTGTGCCTGGAGATAGGGCGCCAAGGCACCGTGAAGAGCAGCAAGAGCTTTCAGGGCTGGGCCCTTCCTTGTGGGAGAAGGAGCCGGACGTTTCCCTTTTCGGCAAGAGGCTCTGCCGCGGCCGAGCGCCATGAGATGTTGCGTCTCTGGGAAAGCACAGAGCCCCACTGCTGTGGTGCCTGTAGATAAAGTTCCAAGGGTAGATGAAGAGCAGCAAGAGCTTTCAGGGCTGGGCCCTGCCTTGTGGGAGAAGGAGCCGGACGTTTGCCTTTTCGGCAAGAGGCTCAACGCGGCCGAGCGCCATGAGATGTTGCGTCTCTGGGAAAGCACAGATCCCCAGTGCTGTTGTGCCTGGAGATAGGGCGCTAAGGCACCATGAAGAGCAGCAAGAGCTTTCAGGGCTGGGCCCTTCCTTGTGGGAGAAGGAGCCGGACGTTTGCCTTTTCGGCAAGAGGCTCTGCCGCGGCCGAGCGCCATGAGATGTTGCGTCTCTGGGAAAGCACATATCCCCAGTGCTGTTGTGCCTGGAGATAGGGCGCCAAGGCACCGTGAAGAGCAGCAAGAGCTTTCAGGGCTGGGCCCTTCCTTGTGGGAGAAGGAGCCGGACGTTTGCCTTTTCGGCAAGAGGCTCTGCCGCGGCCGAGCGCCATGAGATGTTGCGTCTCTGGGAAAGCACAGAGCCCCACTGCTGTAGTGCCTGTAGATAGGGCGCCAAGGCACCGTGAAGAGCAGCAAGAGCTTTCAGGGCTGGGCCCTTCCTTGTGGGAGAAGGAGCCGGACGTTTGCCTTTTCGCCAAGGTGCTCTGCTGCGGCCGAGCGCCATGAGATGTTGCGTCTCTGGGAAAGCACAGATCCCCACTGCTGTGGTGCCTGTAGATAGGGCGCCAAGGCACCGTAAAGAGCAGCAAGAGCTTTCAGGGCTGGGCCCTGCCTTGTGGGAGAAGGAGCCGGACGTTTGCCTTTTCGGCAAGAGGCTCTGCCGCGGCCGAGCGCCATGAGATGTTGCGTCTCTGGGAAAGCACAGAGCCCCACTGCTGTGGTGCCTGTAGATAGGGCACCAAGGCACCGTGAAGAGCAGCAAGAGCTTTCAGGGCTGGGCCCTTCCTTGTGGGAGAAGGAGCCGGACGTTTGCCTTTTCGGCAAGAGGCTCTGCCGCGGCCGAGCGCCATGAGATGTTGCGTCTCTGGGAAAGCACAGATCCCCAGTGCTGTTGTGCCTGGAGATAGGGCGCCAAGGCACCGTGAAGAGCAGCAAGAGCTTTCAGGGCTGGGCCCTGCCTTGTGGGAGAAGGGAGCCGGACGTTTGCCTTTTCGGCAAGAGGCTCTGCCGCGGCCGAGCGCCATGAGATGTTGCGTCTCTGGGAAAGCACAGATCCCCAGTGCTGTTGTGCCTGGAGATAGGGCGCCAAGGCACCGTGAAGAGCAGCAAGAGCTTTCAGGGCTGGGCCCCTGCCTTGTGGGAGAAGGAGCCGGACGTTTGCCTTTTCGGCAAGAGGCTCTGCCGCGGCCGAGCGCCATGAGATGTTGCGTCTCTGGGAAAGCACAGATACCCAGTGCTGTTGTGCCTGTAGATAGGGCGCCAAGGCACCGTGAAGAGCAGCAAGAGCTTTCAGGGCTGGGCCCTGCCTTGTGGGAGAAGGAGCCGGACGTTTGCCTTTTCGGCAAGAGGCTCTGCCGCAGCCGAGCGCCATGAGATGTTGCGTCTCTGGGAAAGCACAGATCCCCACTGCTGTTGTGCCCGTAGATAGGGCGCCAAGGCACCGTGAAGAGCAGCAAGAGCTTTCAGGGCTGGGCCCTGCCTTGTGGGAGAAGGAGCCGGACGTTTGCCTTTTCGGCAAGAGGCTCTGCCGCGGGCCGAGCGCCATGAGATGTTGCGTCTCTGGGAAAGCACAGATCCCCAGTGCTGCTGTGCCTGGAGATAAGGTGCCAAGGCACCGTGAAGAGCAGCAAGAGCTTTCAGGGCTGGGCCCTTCCTTGTGGGAGAAGGAGCCGGACGTTTGCCTTTTCGGCAAGAGGCTCTGCCGCGGCCGAGCGCCATGAGATGTTGCGTCTCTGGGAAAGCACAGATCCCCAGTGCTGTGGTGCCTGTAGATCGGGTGCCAAGGCACCGTGAAGAGCAGCAAGAGCTTTCAGGGCTGGGCCCTTCCTTGTGGGAGAAGGAGCCGGACGTTTGCCTTTTCGGCAAGAGGCTCTGCCGCGGCCGAGCGCCATGAGATGTTGCGTCTCTTTGAAAGCACAGAGCCCCACTGCTGTTGTGCCTGGAGATAGGGCGCCAAGGCACCGTGAAGAGCAGCAAGAGCTTTCAGGGCTGGGCCCTGCCTTGTGGGAGAAGGAGCCGGACGTTTGCCTTTTCGGCAAGAGGCTCTGCCGCGGCCGAGCGCCATGAGATGTTGCGTCTCTGGGAAAGCACAGATCCCCAGTGCTGTTGTGCCTGTAGATAGGGCGCCAAGGCACCGTGAAGAGCAGCAAGAGCTTTCAGGGCTGGGCCCTTCCTTGTGGGAGAAGGAGCCGGACGTTTGCCTTTTCGGCAAGAGGCTCTGCCGCGGCCGAGCGCCATGAGATGTTGCGTCTCTGGGAAAGCACAGAGCCCCACTGCTGTGGTGCCTGTAGATAAAGTTCCAAGGGTAGATGAAGAGCAGCAAGAGCTTTCAGGGCTGGGCCCTGCCTTGTGGGAGAAGGAGCCGGACGTTTGCCTTTTCGGCAAGAGGCTCACGCGGCCGAGCGCCATGAGATGTTGCGTCTCTGGGAAAGCACAGATCCCCACTGCTGTGGTGCCTGTAGATAGGGCGCCAAGGCACCGTGAAGAGCAGCAAGAGCTTTCAGGGCTGGGCCCTTCCTTGTGGGAGAAGGAGCCGGACGTTTGCCTTTTCGCCAAGGTGCTCTGCAGGGCGCCGAGCGCCATGAGATGTTGCGTCTCTGGGAAAGCACAGATCCCCACTGCTGTGGTGCCTGTAGATCGGGTGCCAAGGCACCGTGAAGAGCAGCAAGAGCTTTCATGGCTGGACCCTGCCTTGTGGGAGAAGGAGCCGGACGTTTGCCTTTTCGGCAAGAGGCTCTGGCGCGGGCCGAGCGCCATGAGATGTTGCGTCTCTGGGAAAGCACAGATCCCCACTGCTGTTGTGCCCGTAGATAGGGCACCAAGGCACCGTGAAGAGCAGCAAGAGCTTTCAGGGCTGGGCCCTTCCTTGTGGGAGAAGGAGCCGGACGTTTGCCTTTTCGGCAAGAGGCTCTGCCGCGGCCGAGCGCCATGAGATGTTGCGTCTCTGGGAAAGCACAGATCCCCAGTGCTGTTGTGCCTGGAGATAGGGCGCCAAGGCACCGTGAAGAGCAGCAAGAGCTTTCAGGGCTGGGCCCTGCCTTGTGGGAGAAGGAGCCGGACGTTTGCCTTTTCGGCAAGAGTCTCTGCCGCGGGCCGAGCGCCATGAGATGTTGCGTCTCTGGGAAAGCACAGATCCCCACTGCTGTTGTTCCCGTAGATACGTCGCCAAGGCACCGTGAAGAGCAGCAAGAGCTTTCAGGGCTGGGCCCTGCCTTGTGGGAGAAGGAGCCGGACGTTTGCCTTTTCGGCAAGAGGCTCTGCCGTGGCCGAGTGCCATGAGATGTTGCGTCTCTGGGAAAGCACAGTGCCCCACTGCTGTTGTGCCTGTAGATAGGGCGCCAAGGGACAGTGAAGAGCAGCAAGAGCTTTCAGGGCTGGGCCCTTCCCTGTGGGAGAAGGAGCCTGACGTTTGCCTTTTCGGCAAGAGGCTCTGCCGCGGCCGAGCGCCATGAGATGTTGCGTCTCTGGGAAAGCACAGATCCCCAGTGCTGCTGTGCCTGTAGATAGGGCGCCAAGGCACCGTGAAGAGCAGCAAGAGCTTTCAGGGCTGGGCCCTTCCTTGTTGGAGAAGGAGCCGGACGTTTGCCTTTTCGGCAAGAGGCTCTGCCGCGGCCGAGCGCCATGAGATGTTGCGTCTCTGGGAAAGCACAGATCCCCAGTGCTGTTGTGCCTGGAGATAGGGCGCCAATGGCACCGTGAAGAGCAGCAAGAGCTTTCAGGGCTGGGCCCTTCCTTGTGGGAGAAGGAGCCGCACGTTTGCCTTTTCGGCAAGAGGCTCTGCTGCGGCCGAGCGCCATGAGATGTTGCGTCTCTGGAAAGCACAGATCCCCACTGCTGCTCTGCCCGTAGATAGGGTGCCAAGGCACCGTGAAGAGCAGCAAGAGCTTTCAGGGCTGGGCCCTTCCTTGTGGGAGAAGGAGCCGGACGTTTGCCTTTTCGGCAAGAGGCTCTGCCGCGGCCGAGCGCCATGAGATGTTGCGTCTCTGGGAAAGCACAGATCCCCAGTGCTGTTGTGCCTGGAGATAGGGCGCCAAGGCACCGTGAAGAGCAGCAAGAGCTTTCAGGGCTGGGCCCTTCCTTGTGGGAGAAGGAGCCGGACGTTTCCCTTTTCGGCAAGAGGCTCTGCCGCGGCCGAGCGCCATGAGATGTTGCGTCTCTGGGAAAGCACAGAGCCCCACTGCTGTGGTGCCTGTAGATAAAGTTCCAAGGGTAGATGAAGAGCAGCAAGAGCTTTCAGGGCTGGGCCCTGCCTTGTGGGAGAAGGAGCCGGACGTTTGCCTTTTCGGCAAGAGGCTCACGCGGCCGAGCGCCATGAGATGTTGCGTCTCTGGGAAAGCACAGATCCCCAGTGCTGTTGTGCCTGGAGATAGGGCGCTAAGGCACCATGAAGAGCAGCAAGAGCTTTCAGGGCTGGGCCCTTCCTTGTGGGAGAAGGAGCCGGACGTTTGCCTTTTCGGCAAGAGGCTCTGCCGCGGCCGAGCGCCATGAGATGTTGCGTCTCTGGGAAAGCACATATCCCCAGTGCTGTTGTGCCTGGAGATAGGGCGCCAAGGCACCGTGAAGAGCAGCAAGAGCTTTCAGGGCTGGGCCCTTCCTTGTGGGAGAAGGAGCCGGACGTTTGCCTTTTCGGCAAGAGGCTCTGCCGCGGCCGAGCGCCATGAGATGTTGCGTCTCTGGGAAAGCACAGATCCCCACTGCTGCGGTGCCTGGAGATAGGGCGCCAAGGCACCGTGAAGAGCAGCAAGAGCTTTCTGGGCTGGGCCCTTCCTTGTGGGAGAAGGAGCCGGACGTTTGCCTTTTCGCCAAGGTGCTCTGCTGCGGCCGAGCGCCATGAGATGTTGCGTCTCTGGGAAAGCACAGATCCCCACTGCTGTGGTGCCTGTAGATAGGGCGCCAAGGCACCGTAAAGAGCAGCAAGAGCTTTCAGGGCTGGGCCCTGCCTTGTGGGAGAAGGAGCCGGACGTTTGCCTTTTCGGCAAGAGGCTCTGCCGCGGCCGAGCGCCATGAGATGTTGCGTCTCTGGGAAAGCACAGAGCCCCACTGCTGTGGTGCCTGTAGATAGGGCACCAAGGCACCGTGAAGAGCAGCAAGAGCTTTCAGGGCTGGGCCCTTCCTTGTGGGAGAAGGAGCCGGACGTTTGCCTTTTCGGCAAGAGGCTCTGCCGCGGCCGAGCGCCATGAGATGTTGCGTCTCTGGGAAAGCACAGATCCCCAGTGCTGTTGTGCCTGGAGATAGGGCGCCAATGGCACCGTGAAGAGCAGCAAGAGCTTTCAGGGCTGGGCCCTGCCTTGTGGGAGAAGGAGCCGGACGTTTGCCTTTTCGGCAAGAGGCTCTGCCGCGGCCGAGCGCCATGAGATGTTGCGTCTCTGGGAAAGCACAGATCCCCAGTGCTGTTGTGCCTGGAGATAGGGCGCCAAGGCACCGTGAAGAGCAGCAAGAGCTTTCAGGGCTGGGCCCTGCCTTGTGGGAGAAGGAGCCGGACGTTTGCCTTTTCGGCAAGAGGCTCTGCCGCGGCCGAGCGCCATGAGATGTTGCGTCTCTGGGAAAGCACAGATCCCCAGTGCTGTTGTGCCTGTAGATAGGGCGCCAAGGCACCGTGAAGAGCAGCAAGAGCTTTCAGGGCTGGGCCCTGCCTTGTGGGAGAAGGAGCCGGACGTTTGCCTTTTCGGCAAGAGGCTCTGCCGCAGCCGAGCGCCATGAGATGTTGCGTCTCTGGGAAAGCACAGATCCCCACTGCTGTTGTGCCCGTAGATAGGGCGCCAAGGCACCGTGAAGAGCAGCAAGAGCTTTCAGGGCTGGGCCCTGCCTTGTGGGAGAAGGAGCCGGACGTTTGCCTTTTCGGCAAGAGGCTCTGCCGCGTCCGAGCGCCATGAGATGTTGCGTCTCTGGGAAAGCACAGATCCCCAGTGCTGCTGTGCCTGGAGATAAGGTGCCAAGGCACCGTGAAGAGCAGCAAGAGCTTTCAGGGCTGGGCCCTTCCTTGTGGGAGAAGGAGCCGGACGTTTGCCTTTTCGGCAAGAGGCTCTGCCGCGGCCGAGCGCCATGAGATGTTGCGTCTCTGGGAAAGCACAGATCCCCAGTGCTGTGGTGCCTGTAGATCGGGTGCCAAGGCACCGTGAAGAGCAGCAAGAGCTTTCAGGGCTGGGCCCTTCCTTGTGGGAGAAGGAGCCGGACGTTTGCCTTTTCGGCAAGAGGCTCTGCCGCGGCCGAGCGCCATGAGATGTTGCGTCTCTTTGAAAGCACAGAGCCCCACTGCTGTTGTGCCTGGAGATAGGGCGCCAAGGCACCGTGAAGAGCAGCAAGAGCTTTCAGGGCTGGGCCCTGCCTTGTGGGAGAAGGAGCCGGACGTTTGCCTTTTCGGCAAGAGGCTCTGCCGCGGGCCGAGCGCCATGAGATGTTGCGTCTCTGGGAAAGCACAGATCCCCAGTGCTGTTGTGCCTGTAGATAGGGCGCCAAGGCACCGTGAAGAGCAGCAAGAGCTTTCAGGGCTGGGCCCTTCCTTGTGGGAGAAGGAGCCGGACGTTTGCCTTTTCGGCAAGAGGCTCTGCCGCGGCCGAGCGCCATGAGATGTTGCGTCTCTGGGAAAGCACAGAGCCCCACTGCTGTGGTGCCTGTAGATAAAGTTCCAAGGGTAGATGAAGAGCAGCAAGAGCTTTCAGGGCTGGGCCCTGCCTTGTGGGAGAAGGAGCCGGACGTTTGCCTTTTCGGCAAGAGGCTCACGCGGCCGAGCGCCATGAGATGTTGCGTCTCTGGGAAAGCACAGATCCCCACTGCTGTGGTGCCTGTAGATAGGGCGCCAAGGCACCGTGAAGAGCAGCAAGAGCTTTCAGGGCTGGGCCCTTCCTTGTGGGAGAAGGAGCCGGACGTTTGCCTTTTCGCCAAGGTGCTCTGCTGCGGCCGAGCGCCATGAGATGTTGCGTCTCTGGGAAAGCACAGATCCCCACTGCTGTGGTGCCTGTAGATCGGGTGCCAAGGCACCGTGAAGAGCAGCAAGAGCTTTCATGGCTGGACCCTGCCTTGTGGGAGAAGGAGCCGGACGTTTGCCTTTTCGGCAAGAGGCTCTGCCGCGGCCGAGCGCCATGAGATGTTGCGTCTCTGGGAAAGCACAGAGCCCCACTGCTGTGGTGCCTGTAGATAGGGCGCCAAGGCACCGTGAAGAGCAGCAAGAGCTTTCAGGGCTGGGCCCTTCCTTGTGGGAGAAGGAGCCGGACGTTTGCCTTTTCGGCAAGAGGCTCTGCCGCGGCCGAGCGCCATGAGATGTTGCGTCTCTGGGAAAGCACAGATCCCCACTGCTGCTGTGCCTGGAGATAGGGCGCCAAGGCACCGTGAAGAGCAGCAAGAGCTTTCAGGGCTGGGCCCTTCCTTGTGGGAGAAGGAGCCGGACGTTTGCCTTTTCGGCAAGAGGCTCTGCCGCGGCCGAGCGCCATGAGATGTTGCGTCTCTGGGAAAGCACAGATCCCCAGTGCTGTTGTGCCTGGAGATAGGGCGCCAAGGCACCGTGAAGAGCAGCAAGAGCTTTCAGGGCTGGGCCCTTCCTTGTGGGAGAAGGAGCCGGACGTTTGCCTTTTCGGCAAGAGGCTCTGCCGCGGCCGAGCGCCATGAGATGTTGCGTCTCTGGGAAAGCACAGATCCCCACTGCTGTTGTGCCCGTAGATAGGGCACCAAGGCACCGTGAAGAGCAGCAAGAGGTTTCAGGGCTGGGCCCTTCCTTGTGGGAGAAGGAGCCGGACGTTTGCCTTTTCGGCAAGAGGCTCTGCCGCGGCCGAGCGCCATGAGATGTTGCGTCTCTGGGAAAGCACAGATCCCCAGTGCTGTTGTGCCTGGAGATAGGGCGCCAAGGCACCGTGAAGAGCAGCAAGAGCTTTCAGGGCTGGGCCCTGCCTTGTGGGAGAAGGAGCCGGACGTTTGCCTTTACGGCAAGAGGCTCTGCCGCGGCCGAGCGCCATGAGATGTTGCGTCTCTGGGAAAGCACAGATCCCCACTGCTGTTGTTCCCGTAGATAGGTCGCCAAGGCACCGTGAAGAGCAGCAAGAGCTTTCAGGGCTGGGCCCTTCCTTGTGGGAGAAGGAGCCGCACGTTTGCCTTTTCGGCAAGAGGCTCTGCTGCGGCCGAGCGCCATGAGATGTTGCGTCTCTGGGAAAGCACAGATCCCCACTGCTGCTCTGCCCGTAGATAGGGTGCCAAGGCACCGTGCAGAGCAGCAAGAGCTTTCAGGGCTGGGCCCTTCCTTGTGGGAGAAGGAGCCGGACGTTTGCCTTTTCGGCAAGAGGCTCTGCCGCGGCCGAGCGCCATGAGATGTTGCGTCTCTGGGAAAGCACAGAGCCCCACTGCTGTGGTGCCTGTAGATAAAGTTCCACGGGTAGATGAAGAACAGCAAGAGCTTTCAGGGCTGGGCCCTGCCTTGTGGGAGAAGGAGCCGGACGTTTGCCTTTTCGCCAAGGTGCTCTGCTGCGGCCGAGCGCCATGAGATGTTGCGTCTCTGGGAAAGCACAGATCCCCACTGCTGTGGTGCCTGTAGATAGGGCGCCAAGGCACCGTAAAGAGCAGCAAGAGCTTTCAGGGCTGGGCCCTGCCTTGTGGGAGAAGGAGCCGGACGTTTGCCTTTTCGGCAAGAGGCTCTGCCGCGGCCGAGCGCCATGAGATGTTGCGTCTCTGGGAAAGCACAGAGCCCCACTGCTGTGGTGCCTGTAGATAGGGCGCCAAGGCACCGTGAAGAGCAGCAAGAGCTTTCAGGGCTGGCCCTTCCTTGTGGGAGAAGGAGCCGGACGTTTGCCTTTTCGGCAAGAGGCTCTGCCGCGGCCGAGCGCCATGAGATGTTGCGTCTCTGGGAAAGCACAGATCCCCAGTGCTGTTGTGCCTGGAGATAGGGCGCCAAGGCACCGTGAAGAGCAGCAAGAGCTTTCAGGGCTGGGCCCTGCCTTGTGGGAGAAGGAGCCGGACGTTTGCCTTTTCGGCAAGAGGCTCTGCCGCGGCCGAGCGCCATGAGATGTTGCGTCTCTGGGAAAGCACAGATCCCCAGTGCTGTTGTGCCTGGAGATAGGGCGCCAAGGCACCGTGAAGAGCAGCAAGAGCTTTCAGGGCTGGGCCCTGCCTTGTGGGAGAAGGAGCCGGACGTTTGCCTTTTCGGCAAGAGGCTCTGCCGCGGCCGAGCGCCATGACATGCTGCGTCTCTGGGAAAGCACAGATCCCCAGTGCTGTTGTGCCTGGAGATAGGGCGCCAAGGCACCGTGAAGAGCAGCAAGAGCTTTCAGGGCTGGGCCCTGCCTTGTGGGAGAAGGAGCCGGACGTTTGCCTTTTCGGCAAGAGGCTCTGCCGCGGCCGAGCGCCATGAGATGTTGCGTCTCTGGGAAAGCACAGATCCCCACTGCTGTTGTGCCTGGAGATAGGGCGCCAAGGCACCGTGAAGAGCAGCAAGAGCTTTCAGGCTGGGCCCTGCCTTGTGGGAGAAGGAGCCGGACGTTTGCCTTTTCGGCAAGAGGCTCTGCCGCGGCCGAGCGCCATGAGATGTTGCGTCTCTGAGAAAGCACAGATCCCCACTGCTGTTGTGCCTGGAGATAGGGCGCCAAGGCACCGTGAAGAGCAGCAAGAGCTTTCAGGGCTGGGCCCTGCCTTGTGGGAGAAGGAGCCGGACGTTTGCCTTTTCGGCAAGAGGCTCTGCCGCGGGCCGAGCGCCATGAGATGTTGCGTCTCTGGGAAAGCACAGATCCCCAGTGCTGTTGTGCCTGGAGATAGGACGCCAAGGCACCGTGAAGAGCAGCAAGAGCTTTCAGGGCTGGGCCCTGCCTTGTGGGAGAAGGAGCCGGACGTTTGCCTTTTCGGCAAGAGGCTCTGCCGCGGCCGAGCGCCATGAGATGTTGCGTCTCTGGGAAAGCACAGATCCCCACTGCTGCTGTGCCTGGAGATAGGGCGCCAAGGCACCGTGAAGAGCAGCAAGAGCTTTCAGGGCTGGGCCCTTCCTTGTGGGAGAAGGAGCCGGACGTTTGCCTTTTCGGCAAGAGGCTCTGCCGCGGCCGAGCGCCATGACATGTTGCGTCTCTGGGAAAGCACAGATCCCCAGTGCTGTTGTGCCTGGAGATAGGGCGCCAAGGCACCGTGAAGAGCAGCAAGAGCTTTCAGGGCTGGGCCCTTCCTTGTGGGAGAAGGAGCCGGACGTTTGCCTTTTCGGCAAGAGGCTCTGCCGCGGCCGAGCGCCATGAGATGTTGCGTCTCTGGGAAAACACAGATCCCCACTGCTGTTGTGCCTGGAGATAGGGCGCCAAGGCACCGTGAAGAGCAGCAAGAGCTTTCAGGGCTGGGCCCTGCCTTGTGGGAGAAGGAGCCGGACGTTTGCCTTTCGGCAAGAGGCTCTGCCGCAGCCGAGCGCCATGAAATGTTGCGTCTCTGGGAAAGCACAGATCCCCACTGCTGTTGTGCCCGTAGATAGGGCACCAAGGCACCGTGAAGAGCAGCAAGAGCTTTCAGGGCTGGGCCCTGCCTTGTGGGAGAAGGAGCCGGACGTTTGCCTTTTCGGCAAGGCTCTGCCCCCTACGACGCAGCCGCCCGAGCGCCATGAGATGTTGCGTCTCTGGGAAAGCACAGAGCCCCACTGCTGTTGTGCCCTTAGATAGGGCACCAAGGCACAACGTGAAGAGCAGCAAGAGCTTTCAGGGCTGGGCCCTTCCTTGTGGGAGAAGGAGCCGGACGTTTGCCTTTTCGGCAAGAGGCTCTGCCGCGGCCGAGCGCCATGAGATGTTGCGTCTCTGGGAAAGCACAGATCCCCAGTGCTGTTGTGCCTGGAGATAGGGCGCCAAGGCACCGTGAAGAGCAGCAAGAGCTTTCAGGGCTGGGCCCTGCCTTGTGGGAGAAGGAGCCGGACGTTTGCCTTTTCGGCAAGAGGCTCTGCCGCGGCCGAGCGCCATGAGATGTTGCGTCTCTGGAAAGCAACGATCCCCAGTGCTGCTGTGCCTGGAGATAGGGTGCCAAGGCACCGTGAAGAGCAGCAAGAGCTTTCAGGCTGGGCCCTTCCTTGTGGGAGAAGGAGCCGGAAGTTTGCCTTTTCGGCAAGAGGCTCTGCCGCGGCCGAGCGCCATGAGATGTTGCGTCTCTGGGAAAGCACAGATCCCCACTGCTGTGGTGCCTGTAGATCGGGTGACAAGGCACCGTGAAGAGCAGCAAGAGCTTTCAGGGCTGGGCCTTTGGGCCCTTTCCTTGTGGGAGAAGGAGCCGGACGTTTGCCTTTTCGGCAAGAGGCTCTGCCGCGGGCCGAGCGCCATGAGATGTTGCGTCTCTGGGAAAGCACAGATCCCCACTGCTGTTGTGCCTGGAGATAGGGCGCCAAGGCACCGTGAAGAGCAGCAAGAGCTTTCAGGGCTGGGCCCTGCCTTGTGGGAGAAGAGCCGGACGTTTGCCTTTTCGGCAAGAGGCTCTGCCGCGGCCGAGCGCCATGAGATGTTGCGTCTCTGGGAAAGCACAGATCCCCACTGCTGTTGTGCCTGGAGATAGGGCGCCAAGGCACCGTGAAGAGCAGCAAGAGCTTTCAGGGCTGGGGCCCTGCCTTGTGGGAGAAGGAGCCGGACGTTTGCCTTTTCGGCAAGAGGGCTCTGCCGCGGCTCGAGCGCCATGAGATGTTGCGTCTCTGGGAAAGCACAGATCCCCACTAGCTGTTGTGCCTGGAGATAGGGCGCCAAGGCACCGTGAAGAGCAGCACCCTGCCTTGTGGGAGAAGGAGCCGGACGTTTGCCTTTTCGGCAAGAGGCTCTGCCGCGGCCGAGCGCCATGACATGTTGCGTCTCTGGAAAGCACAGATCCCCAGTGCTGTTGTGCCTGGAGATAGGGCGCCAAGGCACCGTGAAGAGCAGCAAGAGCTTTCAGGGCTGGGCCCTTCCGTGTGGGAGAAGGAGCCCGACGTTTGCCTTTTCGGCAAGAGGCTCTGCCGCGGCCGAGCGCCATGAGATGTTGCGTCTCTGGGAAAGCACAGATCCCCACTGCTGTTGTGCCTGGAGATAGGGCGCCAAGGCACCGTGAAGAGCAGCAAGAGCTTTCAGGGCTGGGCCCTGCCTTGTGGGAGAAGGAGCCGGACGTTTGCCTTTTCGGCAAGAGGCTCTGCCGCAGCCGAGCGCCATGAAATGTTGCGTCTCTGGGAAAGCACAGATCCCCACTGCTGTTGTGCCCGTAGATAGGGCACCAAGGCACCGTGAAGAGCAGCAAGAGCTTTCAGGGCTGGGCCCTGCCTTGTGGGAGAAGGAGCCGGACGTTTGCCTTTTCGGCAAGAGGCTCTGCCGCGGCCGAGCGCCATGAGATGTTGCGTCTCTGGGAAAGCACAGAGCCCCACTGCTGTTGTGCCTGTAGATAGGGCGCCAAGGCACCGTGAAGAGCAGCAAGAGCTTTCAGGGCTGGGCCCTTCCTTGTGGGAGAAGGAGCCGGACGTTTGCCTTTTCGGCAAGAGGCTCTGCCGCGGCTGAGCGCCATGAGATGTTGCGTCTCTGGGAAAGCACAGATCCCCAGTGCTGTTGTGCCTGGAGATAGGGCGCCAAGGCACCGTGAAGAGCAGCAAGAGCTTTCAGGGCTGGGCCCCTGCCTTGTGGGAGAAGGAGCCGGACGTTTGCCTTTTCGGCAAGAGGCTCTGCCGCGGCCGAGCGCCATGAGATGTTGCGTCTCTGGGAAAGCAACGATCCCCAGTGCTGCTGTGCCTGGAGATAGGGTGCCAAGGCACCGTGAAGAGCAGCAAGAGCTTTCAGGGCTGGGCCCTTCCTTGTGGGAGAAGGAGCCGGAAGTTTGCCTTTTCGGCAAGAGGCTCTGCCGCGGGTCCGAGCGCCATGAGATGTTGCGTCTCTGGGAAAGCACAGATCCCCACTGCTGTGGTGCCTGTAGATTCGGTGCCAAGGCACCGTGAAGAGCAGCAAGAGCTTTCAGGGCTGAGCCCTGCCTTGTGGGAGAGGAGCCGGACGTTTGCCTTTTCGGCAAGAGGCTCTGCCGCGGCCGAGCGCCATGAGATGTTGCGTCTCTGGGAAAGCACAGATCCCCAGTGCTGTTGTGCCTGAGATAGGGCGCCAAGGCACCGTGAAGAGCAGCAAGAGCTTTCAGGGCTGGGCCCTGCCTTGTGGGAGAAGGAGCCGGACGTTTGCCTTTTCGGCAAGAGGCTCTGCCGCGGGCCGAGCGCCATGAGATGTTGCGTCTCTGGGGAAAGCACAGATCCCCACTGCTGTTGTGCCTGGAGATAGGGCGCCAAGGCACCGTGAAGAGCAGCAAGAGCTTTCAGGTCTGGGCCCTTCCTTGTGGGAGAAGGAGCCGGACGTTTCCTTTTCGGCAAGAGGCTCTGGCGCGGGGCGAGCGCCATGAGATGTTGCGTCTCTGGGAAAGCACAGAGCCCACTGCTGTGGTGCCTGTAGATAGGGTGCCAAGGCACCGTGAAGAGCAGCAAGAGCTTTCAGGGCTGGGCCCTTCCTTGTGGGAGAAGGAGCCCGGACGTTTGCCTTTTCGGCAAGAGGCTCTGCCGCGGGCCGAGCGCCATGAGATGTTGCGTCTCTGGGAAAGCACAGATCCCCACTGCTGTTGTGCCTGGAGATAGGGCGCCAAGGCACCGTGAAGAGCAGCAAGAGCTTTCAGGGCTGGGCCCTGCCTTGTGGGAGAAGGAGCCGGACGTTTGCCTTTTCGGCAAGAGGCTCTGCCGCGGGCCGAGCGCCATGAGATGTTGCGTCTCTGGGAAAGCACAGAGCCCCACTGCTGTGGTGCCTGTAAAATAAAGTTCCAAGGGTAGATGAAGAGCAGCAAGAGCTTTCAGGGCTGGGCCCTGCCTTGTGGGAGAAGGAGCCGGACGTTTGCCTTTTCGGCAAGAGGCTCACGCGGCCGAGCGCCATGAGATGTTGCGTCTCTGGGAAAGCACAGATCCCCAGTGCTGTTGTGCCTGGAGATAGGGCGCTAAGGCACCATGAAGAGCAGCAAGAGCTTTCAGGGCTGGGCCCTTCCTTGTGGGAGAAGGAGCCGGACGTTTGCCTTTTCGGCAAGAGGCTCTGCCGCGGCCGAGCGCCATGAGATGTTGCGTCTCTGGGAAAGCACAGAGCCCCACTGCTGTTGTGCCCGTAGATAGGGCACCAAGGCACCGTGAAGAGCAGCAAGAGCTTTCAGGGCTGGGCCCTGCCTTGTGGGAGAAGGAGCCGGACGTTGCCTTTTCGGCAAGAGGCTCTGCCGCGGCCGA
>NW_026293388.1:0-28831 GCF_026419915.1 Harpia harpyja
CCAGCCCTCGTCGAAGGAGAGGTCCCGGCAGCCCAGCCCTCGTCGAAGGAGAGGTCCCCGGCAGCCCAGCCCTCGTCGAAAATTTTTTCTTCGGCAGCCCAGCAGCCTCGTCGAAAATTTTTTCTTCGGCAGCCCAGCCCTCGTCGAAAATTTTTTTCTTCGGCAGCCCAGCCCTCGTCGAAGGAGAGGTCCCCGGCAGCCCAGCCCTCGTCGAAGGAGAGGTCCCCGGCAGCCCAGCCCTCGTCGAAAATTTTTCTTCGGCAGCCCAGCCCTCGTCGAAGGAGAGGTCCCCGGCAGCCCAGCCCTCGTCGAAGGAGAGGTCCCCGGCAGCCCAGCCCTCGTCGAAGGAGAGGTCCCCGGCAGCCAGCCCTCGTCGAAGGAGAGGTCCCCGGCAGCCCAGCCCTCGTCGAAGGAGAGGTCCCCGGCAGCCCAGCCCTCGTCGAAAATTTTTTCTTCGCAGCCCAGCCCTCGTCGAAAATTTTTTCTTCTGCAGCCCCAGCCCTCGTCGAAGGAGAGGTCCCGCAGCCCAGCCCTCGTCGAAGGAGAGGTCCCCGGCAGCCCAGCCCTCGTCGAAGGAGAGGTCCCCCGGCAGCCCAGCCCTCGTCGAAGGAGAGGTCCCCGGCAGCCCAGCCCTCGTCGAAGGAGAGGTCCCCGGCAGCCCAGCCCTCGTCGAAAATTTTTTCTTCGGCAGCCCAGCCCTCGTCGAAGGAGAGGTCCCCGGCAGCCCAGCCCTCGTCGAAAATTTTTTCTTCGGCTAGCCCAGCCCTCGTCGAAAATTTTTTCTTCGGCAGCCCAGCCCTCGTCGAAAATTTTTTCTTCGGCAGCCCAGCCCTCGTCGAAGGAGAGGTCCCCGGCAGCCCAGCCCTCGTCGAAGGAGAGGTCCCCGGCAGCCCAGCCCTCGTCGAAAATTTTTTCTTCGGCA
Organism: Harpia harpyja; assembly: GCF_026419915.1. Classification (NCBI taxonomy): domain Eukaryota; kingdom Metazoa; phylum Chordata; class Aves; order Accipitriformes; family Accipitridae; genus Harpia; species Harpia harpyja. Next base: position 923 of record NW_026293388.1, read on the forward strand.
GCCCAGCCCTCGTCGAAAATTTTTTCTTCGGCAGCCCAGCCCTCGTCGAAGGAGAGGTCCCCGGCAGCCCAGCCCTCGTCGAAGGAGAGGTCCCCGGCAGCCCAGCCCTCGTCGAAAATTTTTTCTTCGGCAGCCCAGCCCTCGTCGAAGGAGAGGTCCCCGGCAGCCCAGCCCTCGTCGAAGGAGAGGTCCCCGGCAGCCCAGCCCTCGTCGAAGGAGAGGTCCCCGGCAGCCCAGCCCTCGTCGAAGGAGAGGTCCCCGGCAGCCCAGCCCTCGTCGAAAATTTTTTCTTCGGCAGCCCAGCCCTCGTCGAAGGAGAGGTCCCCGGCAGCCCAGCCCTCGTCGAAGGAGAGGTCCCCGGCAGCCCAGCCCTCGTCGAAGGAGAGGTCCCCGGCAGCCCAGCCCTCGTCGAAGGAGAGGTCCCCGGCAGCCCAGCCCTCGTCGAAGGAGAGGTCCCCGGCAGCCCAGCCCTCGTCGAAGGAGAGGTCCCCGGCAGCCCAGCCCTCGTCGAAGGAGAGGTCCCCGGCAGCCCAGCCCTCGTCGAAAATTTTTTCTTCGGCAGCCCAGCCCTCGTCGAAAATTTTTTTCTTCGGCAGCCCAGCCCTCGTCGAAAATTTTTTCTTCGGCAGCCCAGCCCTCGTCGAAGGAGAGGTCCCCGGCAGCCCAGCCCTCGTCGAAGGAGAGGTCCCCGGCAGCCCAGCCCTCGTCGAAGGAGAGGTCCCCGGCAGCCCAGCCCTCGTCGAAGGAGAGGTCCCCGGCAGCCCAGCCCTCGTCGAAGGAGAGGTCCCCGCAGCCAGCCCTCGTCGAAAATTTTTTCTTCGGCAGCCCAGCCCTCGTCGAAAATTTTTTCTTCGGCAGCCCAGCCCTCGTCGAAGGAGAGGTCCCCGGCAGCCCAGCCCTCGTCGAAGGAGAGGTCCCCGGCAGCCCAGCCCTCGTCGAAGGAGAGGTCCCCGGCAGCCCAGCCCTCGTCGAAGGAGAGGTCCCCGGCAGCCCAGCCCTCGTCGAAGGAGAGGTCCCCGGCAGCCCCAGCCCTCGTCGAAGGAGAGGTCCCCGGCAGCCCAGCCCTCGTCGAAGGAGAGGTCCCCGGCAGCCCAGCCCTCGTCGAAGGAGAGGTCCCCGGCAGCCCAGCCCTCGTCGAAGGAGAGGTCCCCGGCAGCCCAGCCCTCGTCGAAAATTTTTTCTTCGGCAGCCCAGCCCTCGTCGAAGGAGAGGTCCCCGCAGCCCAGCCCTCGTCGAAAATTTTTTCTTCGGCAGCCCAGCCCTCGTCGAAGGAGAGGTCCCCGGCAGCCCAGCCCTCGTCGAAGGAGAGGTCCCCGGCAGCCCAGCCCTCGTCGAAAATTTTTTCTTCGGCAGCCCAGCCCTCGTCGAAGGAGAGGTCCCCGGCAGCCCAGCCCTCGTCGAAAATTTTTTCTTCGGCAAGCCCAGCCCTCGTCGAAGGAGAGGTCCCCGGCAGCCCAGCCCTCGTCGAAAATTTTTTCTTCGGCAGCCCAGCCCTCGTCGAAGGAGAGGTCCCCGGCAGCCCAGCCCTCGTCGAAAATTTTTTCTTCGGCAGCCCAGCCCTCGTCGAAGGAGAGGTCCCCGGCAGCCCAGCCCTCGTCGAAGGAGAGGTCCCCCGGCAGCCCAGCCCTCGTCGAAAATTTTTTCTTCGGCAGCCCAGCCCTCGTCGAAGGAGAGGTCCCCGGCAGCCCAGCCCTCGTCGAAGGAGAGGTCCCCGGCAGCCCAGCCCTCGTCGAAAATTTTTTCTTCGGCAGCCCAGCCCTCGTCGAAGGAGAGGTCCCCGGCAGCCCAGCCCTCGTCGAAAATTTTTTCTTCGGCAGCCCAGCCCTCGTCGAAGGAGAGGTCCCCGGCAGCCCAGCCCTCGTCGAAGGAGAGGTCCCCGGCAGCCCAGCCCTCGTCGAAGGAGAGGTCCCCGGCAGCCCAGCCCTCGTCGAAGGAGAGGTCCCCGGCAGCCCAGCCCTCGTCGAAGGAGAGGTCCCCCGGCAGCCCAGCCCTCGTCGAAGGAGAGGTCCCCGGCAGCCCAGCCCTCGTCGAAGGAGAGGTCCCCGGGCAGCCCAGCCCTCGTCGAAGGAGAGGTCCCCGGCAGCCCAGCCCTCGTCGAAAATTTTTTCTTCGGCAGCCCAGCCCTCGTCGAAGGAGAGGTCCCCGGCAGCCCAGCCCTCGTCGAAGGAGAGGTCCCCGGCAGCCCAGCCCTCGTCGAAAATTTTCTTCTTCGGCAGCCCAGCCCTCGTCGAAGGAGGAGGTCCCCGGCAGCCCAGCCCTCGTCGAAGGAGAGGTCCCCGGCAGCCCAGCCCTCGTCGAAAATTTTTTCTTCGGCAGCCCAGCCCTCGTCGAAAATTTTTTCTTCGGCAGCCCAGCCCTCGTCGAAAATTTTTTCTTCGGCAGCCCAGCCCTCGTCGAAGGAGAGGTCCCCGCAGCCCAGCCCTCGTCGAAGGAGAGGTCCCCGGCAGCCCAGCCCTCGTCGAAGGAGAGGTCCCCGGCCAGCCCAGCCCTCGTCGAAGGAGAGGTCCCCGGCAGCCCCAGCCCTCCGTCGAGGAGAGGTCCCCGGCAGCCCAGCCCTCGTCGAAGGAGAGGTCCCCGGCAGCCCAGCCCTCGTCGAAGGAGAGGTCCCCGGCAGCCCAGCCCTCGTCGAAAATTTTTTCTTCGGCAGCCCAGCCCTCGTCGAAAAATTTTTCTTCGGCAGCCCAGCCCTCGTCGAAGGAGAGGTCCCCGGCAGCCCAGCCCTCGTCGAAGGAGAGGTCCCCCGGCAGCCCAGCCCTCGTCGAAGGAGAGGTCCCCGGCAGCCCAGCCCTCGTCGAAGGAGAGGTCCCCGGCAGCCCAGCCCTCGTCGAAAATTTTTTTCTTCGGCAGCCCAGCCCTCGTCGAAAAATTTTTCTTCGGCAGCCCAGCCCTCGTCGAAGGAGAGGTCCCCGGCAGCCCAGCCCTCGTCGAAGGAGAGGTCCCCGGCAGCCCAGCCCTCGTCGAAGGAGAGGTCCCCGGCAGCCCAGCCCTCGTCGAAGGAGAGGTCCCCGGCAGCCCAGCCCTCGTCGAAGGAGAGGTCCCCGGCAGCCCAGCCCTCGTCGAAGGAGAGGTCCCCGGCAGCCCAGCCCTCGTCGAAAATTTTTTCTTCGGCAGCCCAGCCCTCGTCGAAAAATTTTTCTTCGGCAGCCCAGCCCTCGTCGAAGGAGAGGTCCCCGGCAGCCCAGCCCTCGTCGAAGGAGAGGTCCCCGGCAGCCCAGCCCTCGTCGAAGGAGAGGTCCCCGCAGCCCAGCCCTCGTCGAAGGAGAGGTCCCCGGCGAGCCCAGCCCTCGTCGAAAATTCTTTTCTTCGGCAGCCCAGCCCTCGTCGAAGGAGAGGTCCCCGGCAGCCCAGCCCTCGTCGAAGGAGAGGTCCCCGGCAGCCCAGCCCTCGTCGAAGGAGAGGTCCCCGGCAGCCCAGCCCTCGTCGAAGGAGAGGTCCCCGGCAGCCCAGCCCTCGTCGAAGGAGAGGTCCCCGGCAGCCCAGCCCTCGTCGAAAAATTTTCTTCGGCAGCCCAGCCCTCGTCGAAGGGAGAGGTCCCCGGCAGCCCAGCCCTCGTCGAAAATTTTTTCTTCGGCAGCCCAGCCCTCGTCGAAGGAGAGGTCCCCGGCAGCCCAGCCCTCGTCGAGAGAGAGGTCCCCGGCAGCCCAGCCCTCGTCGAAGGAGAGGGTCCCCGGCAGCCCAGCCCTCGTCGAAAATTTTTTCTTCGGCAGCCCAGCCCTCGTCGAAGGAGAGGTCCCCGGCAGCCCAGCCCTCGTCGAAGGAGAGGTCCCCGGCAGCCCAGCCCTCCTCGAAGGAGAGGTCGCCGGCAGCCCAGCCCTCGTCGAAGGAGAGGTCCCCCGGCAGCCCAGCCCTCGTCGAAGGAGAGGTCCCCGGCAGCCCAGCCCTCGTCGAAGGAGAGGTCCCCGGCAGCCCAGCCCTCGTCGAAAAAATTTTCTTCGGCAGCCCAGCCCTCGTCGAAGGAGAGGGTCCCCGGCAGCCCAGCCCTCGTCGAAAATTTTTTCCTTCGGCAGCCCAGCCCTCGTCGAAGGAGAGGTCCCCGGCAGCCCAGCCCTCGTCGAAAATTTTTTCTTCGGCAGCCCAGCCCTCGTCGAAGGAGAGGTCCCCGGCAGCCCAGCCCTCGTCGAAGGAGGAGGTCCCCGGCAGCCCAGCCCTCGTCGAAAAATTTTTTCTTCGGCAGCCCAGCCCTCGTCGAAGGAGAGGTCCCCGGCAGCCCAGCCCTCGTCGAAAATTTTTTCTTCGGCAGCCCCAGCCCTCGTCGAAGGAGAGGTCCCCGCAGCCCAGCCCTCGTCGAAGGAGAGGTCCCCGGCAGCCCAGCCCTCGTCGAAAAATTTTTTCTTCGGCAGCCCAGCCCTCGTCGAAGGAGAGGTCCCCGGCAGCCCAGCCCTCGTCGAAAATTTTTTCTTCGGCAGCCCAGCCCTCGTCGAAGGAGAGGTCCCCGGCAGCCCAGCCCTCGTCGAAGAGAGGTCCCCGGCAGCCCAGCCCCTCGTCGAAAATTTTTTCTTTCGGCAGCCCAGCCCTCGTCGAAGGAGAGGTCCCCGGCCAAGCCCAGCCCTCGTCGAAGGAGAGGTCCCCGGCAGCCCAGCCCTCGTCGAAAATTTTTTCTTCGGCAGCCCAGCCCTCGTCGAAGGAGAGGTCCCCGGCAGCCCAGCCCCTCGTCGAAAATTTTTTCTTCGGCAGCCCAGCCCTCGTCGAAGGAGAGGTCCCCGGCAGCCCAGCCCTCGTCGAAGGAGAGGTCCCCGGCAGCCCAGCCCTCGTCGAAGGAGAGGTCCCCGGCAGCCCAGCCCTCGTCGAAGGAGAGGTCCCCGGCAGCCCAGGCCCTCGTCGAAGGAGAGGTCCCCGGCAGCCCAGCCCTCGTCGAAGGAGAGGTCCCCGGCAGCCCAGCCCTCGTCGAAGGAGAGGTCCCCGGCAGCCCAGCCCTCGTCGAAAATTTTTTCTTCGGCAGCCCAGCCCTCGTCGAAGGAGAGGTCCCCGGCAGCCCAGCCCCTCGTCCGAAGGAGAGGTCCCCCGGCAGCCCAGCCCTCGTCGAAAATTTTTTCTTCGGCAGCCCAGCCCTCGTCGAAGGAGAGGTCCCCGGCAGCCCAGCCCTCGTCGAAGGAGAGGTCCCCGGCAGCCCAGCCCTCGTCGAAAATTTTTTCTTCGGCAGCCAGGCCCTCGTCGAAGGAGAGGTCCCCGGCAGCCCAGCCCTCTCGTCGAAGGAGAGGTCCCCGGCAGCCCAGCCCTCGTCGAAGGAGAGGTCCCCGGCAGGCTCTCAGCCCTCGTCGAAGGAGAGGTCCCCGGCCAGCCCAGCCCTCGTCGAAGGAGAGGTCCCCGGCAGCCCAGCCCTCGTCGAAGGAGAGGTCCCCGGCAGCCCAGCCCTCGTCGAAGGAGAGGTCCCCGGCAGCCCAGCCCTCGTCGAAGGAGAGGTCCCCGGCAGCCCAGCCCTCGTCGAAGGAGAGGTCCCCGGCAGCCCAGGCCCCTCGTCGAAAATTTTTTCTTCGGCAGCCCAGCCCTCGTCGAAAAAATTTTCTTCGGCAGCCCAGCCCTCGTCGAAGGAGAGGTCCCCCGGCAGCCCAGCCCTCGTCGAAGGAGAGGTCCCCAGGCAGCCCAGCCCTCGTCGAAGGAGAGGTCCCCGGCAGGCCAGCCCTCGTCGAAGGAGAGGTCCCCGGCAGCCCAGCCCTCGTCGAAAATTTTTTCTTCGGCAGCCCAGCCCTCGTCGAAAAATTTTTCTTCGGCAGCCCAGCCCTCGTCGAAGGAGAGGTCCCCGGCAGCCCAGCCCTCGTCGAAGGAGAGGTCCCCGGCAGCCCAGCCCTCGTCGAAGGAGAGGTCCCCGGCAGCCCAGCCCTCGTCGAAGGAGAGGTCCCCGGCAGCCCAGCCCTCGTCGAAGGAGAGGTCCCCGGCAGCCCCAGCCCTCGTCGAAGGAGAGGTCCCCGGCAGCCCAGCCCTCGTCGAAAAAATTTTTCTTCGGCAGCCAGCCCTCGTCGAAGGGAGAGGTCCCCGGCAGCCCAGCCCTCGTCGAAAATTTTTTCTTCGGCAGCCCAGCCCTCGTCGAAGGAGAGGTCCCCGGCAGCCCAGCCCTCGTCGAAGGAGAGGTCCCCCGGCAGCCCAGCCCTCGTCGAAGGAGAGGTCCCCCGGCAGCCCAGCCCTCGTCGAAAATTTTTTCTTCGGCAGCCCAGCCCTCGTCGAAGGAGAGGTCCCGGCAGCCCAGCCCTCGTCGAAGGAGAGGTCCCCGGCAGCCCAGCCCTCGTCGAAGGAGAGGTCGCCGGCAGCCCAGCCCTCGTCGAAGGAGAGGTCCCCGGCAGCCCAGCCCTCGTCGAAGGAGAGGTCCCCGGCAGCCCAGCCCTCGTCGAAGGAGAGGTCCCCGGCAGCCCAGCCCTCGTCGAAAAATTTTTCTTCGGCAGCCCAGCCCTCGTCGAAGGAGAGGTCCCCCGGCAGCCCAGCCCTCGTCGAAAATTTTTTCTTCGGCAGCCCAGCCCTCGTCGAAGGAGAGGTCCCCCGGCAGCCCAGCCCTCGTCGAAGGAGAGGTCCCGGCAGCCCAGCCCTCGTCGAAGGAGAGGTCCCCGGCAGCCCAGCCCTCGTCGAAGGAGAGGTCCCCGGCAGCCCAGCCCTCGTCGAAGGAGAGGTCCCCGGCAGCCCAGCCCTCGTCGAAGGAGAGGTCCCCGGCAGCCCAGCCCTCCTCGAAGGAGAGGTCCCCGGCAGCCCAGCCCTCCTCGAAGGAGAGGTCCCCGGCAGCCCAGCCCTCGTCGAAGGAGAGGTCCCCGGCAGCCCAGCCCTCGTCGAAAATTTTTTCTTCGGCAGCCCAGCCCTCGTCGAAGGAGAGGTCCCCGGCAGCCCAGCCCTCGTCGAAGGAGAGGTCCCCGGCAGCCCAGCCCTCGTCGAAGGAGAGGTCCCCGGCAGCCCAGCCCTCGTCGAAGGAGAGGTCCCCGGCAGCCCAGCCCTCGTCGAAGGAGAGGTCCCCGGCAGCCCAGCCCTCGTCGAAGGAGAGGTCCCCGGCAGCCCAGCCCTCGTCGAAGGAGAGGTCCCCGGCAGCCCAGCCCTCGTCGAAGGAGAGGTCCCCGGCAGCCCAGCCCTCGTCGAAAAATTTTTCTTCGGCAGCCCAGTCCTCGTCGAAGGAGAGGTCCCCGGCAGCCCAGCCCTCGTCGAAAATTTTTTCTTCGGCAGCCCAGCCCTCGTCGAAGGAGAGGTCCCCGGCAGCCCAGCCCTCGTCGAAGGAGAGGTCCCCGGCAGCCCAGCCCTCGTCGAAGGAGAGGTCCCCGGCAGCCCAGCCCTCGTCGAAGGAGAGGTCCCCGGCAGCCCAGCCCTCGTCGAAGGAGAGGTCCCCGGCAGCCCAGCCCTCGTCGAAGGAGAGGTCCCCGGCAGCCCAGCCCTCGTCGAAGGAGAGGTCCCCGGCAGCCCAGCCCTCGTCGAAGGAGAGGTCCCCGGCAGCCCAGCCCTCGTCGAAGGAGAGGTCCCCGGCAGCCCAGCCCTCGTCGAAAATTTTTTCTTCGGCAGCCCAGCCCTCGTCGAAAATTTTTTCTTCGGCAGCCCAGCCCTCGTCGAAGGAGAGGTCCCCGGCAGCCCAGCCCTCGTCGAAAATTTTTTCTTCGGCAGCCCAGCCCTCGTCGAAGGAGAGGTCCCCGGCAGCCCAGCCCTCGTCGAAGGAGAGGTCCCCGGCAGCCCAGCCCTCGTCGAAGGAGAGGTCCCCGGCAGCCCAGCCCTCGTCGAAAATTTTTTCTTCGGCAGCCCAGCCCTCGTCGAAGGAGAGGTCCCCGGCAGCCCAGCCCTCGTCGAAAAATTTTTCTTCGGCAGCCCAGTCCTCGTCGAAGGAGAGGTCCCCGGCAGCCCAGCCCTCGTCGAAAATTTTTTCTTCGGCAGCCCAGCCCTCGTCGAAGGAGAGGTCCCCGGCAGCCCAGCCCTCGTCGAAGGAGAGGTCCCCGGCAGCCCAGCCCTCGTCGAAGGAGAGGTCCCCGGCAGCCCAGCCCTCGTCGAAGGAGAGGTCCCCGGCAGCCCAGCCCTCGTCGAAGGAGAGGTCCCCGGCAGCCCAGCCCTCGTCGAAGGAGAGGTCCCCGGCAGCCCAGCCCTCGTCGAAGGAGAGGTCCCCGGCAGCCCAGCCCTCGTCGAAGGAGAGGTCCCCGGCAGCCCAGCCCTCGTCGAAAATTTTTTCTTCGGCAGCCCAGCCCTCGTCGAAAATTTTTTCTTCGGCAGCCCAGCCCTCGTCGAAGGAGAGGTCCCCGGCCCTCGTCGAAGGAGAGGTCCCCGGCAGCCCAGCCTCGTCGAAAATTTTTTTCTTCGGCAGCCCAGCCCTCGTCGAAGGAGAGGTCCCCGGCAGCCCAGCCCTCGTCGAAGGAGAGGTCCCCGGCAGCCCAGCCCTCGTCGAAGGAGAGGTCTCGATTTCTTCGGCAGCCCAGCCCTCGTCGAAGGAGAGGTCCCCGGCAGCCCAGCCCTCGTCGAAAATTTTTTCTTCGGCAGCCCAGCCCTCGTCGAAGGAGAGGTCCCCGGCAGCCCAGCCCTCGTCGAAGGAGAGTTCCCGGCAGCCCAGCCCTCGTCGAAGGAGAGGTCCCCGGCAGCCCAGCCCTCGTCGAAAATTTTTTCTTCGGCAGCCCAGCCCTCGTCGAAGGAGAGGTCCCCGGCAGCCCAGCCCTCGTCGAAAATTTTTTCTTCGGCAGCCCAGCCCTCGTCGAAGGAGAGGTCCCCGGCAGCCCAGCCCTCGTCGAAAATTTTTTCTTCGGCAGCCCAGCCCTCGTCGAAGGAGAGGTCCCCGGCAGCCCAGCCCTCGTCGAAAATTTTTTCTTCGGCAGCCCAGCCCTCGTCGAAGGAGAGGTCCCCGGCAGCCCAGCCCTCGTCGAAGGAGAGGTCCCCGGCAGCCAGCCCTCGTCGAAAATTTTTTCTTCGGCAGCCCAGCCCTCGTCGAAGGAGAGGTCCCCGGCAGCCCAGCCCTCGTCGAAGGAGAGGTCCCCGGCAGCCCAGCCCTCGTCGAAAATTTTTTCTTCGGCAGCCCAGCCCTCGTCGAAGGAGAGGTCCCCGGCAGCCCAGCCCTCGTCGAAGGAGAGGTCCCCGGCAGCCCAGCCCTCGTCGAAGGAGAGGTCCCCGGCAGCCCTAGCCCTCGTCGAAGGAGAGGTCCCCGGCAGCCCAGCCCTCGTCGAAGGAGAGGTCCCCGGCAGCCCAGCCCTCGTCGAAGGAGAGGTCCCCGGGCAGCCCAGCCCTCGTCGAAGGAGAGGTCCCCGGCAGCCCAGCCCTCGTCGAAGGAGAGGTCCCCGGCAGCCCAGCCCTCGTCGAAGGAGAGGTCCCCGGCAGCCCAGCCCTCGTCGAAGGAGAGGTCCCCGGCAGCCCAGCCCTCGTCGAAGGAGAGGTCCCCGGCAGCCCAGCCCTCGTCGAAAATTTTTTCTTCGGCAGCCCAGCCCTCGTCGAAGGAGAGGTCCCCGGCAGCCCAGCCCTCGTCGAAGGAGAGGTCCCCGGCAGCCCAGCCCTCGTCGAAGGAGAGGTCCCCGGCAGCCCAGCCCTCGTCGAAAATTTTTTCTTCGGCAGCCCAGCCCTCGTCGAAGGAGAGGTCCCCGGCAGCCCAGCCCTCGTCGAAAATTTTTTCTTCGGCAGCCCAGCCCTCGTCGAAGGAGAGGTCCCCGGCAGCCCAGCCCTCGTCGAAGGAGAGGTCCCCGGCAGCCCAGCCCTCGTCGAAGGAGAGGTCCCCGGCAGCCCAGCCCTCGTCGAAGGAGAGGTCCCCGGCAGCCCAGCCCTCGTCGAAGGAGAGGTCCCCGGCAGCCCAGCCCTCGTCGAAAATTTTTTCTTCGGCAGCCCAGCCCTCGTCGAAAATTTTTTCTTCGGCAGCCCAGCCCTCGTCGAAGGAGAGGTCCCCGGCAGCCCAGCCCTCGTCGAAGGAGAGGTCCCCGGCAGCCCAGCCCTCGTCGAAGGAGAGGTCCCCGGCAGCCCAGCCCTCGTCGAAGGAGAGGTCCCCGGCAGCCCAGCCCTCGTCGAAGGAGAGGTCCCCGGCAGCCCAGCCCTCGTCGAAGGAGAGGTCCCCGGCAGCCCAGCCCTCGTCGAAAATTTTTTCTTCGGCAGCCCAGCCCTCGTCGAAGGAGAGGTCCCCGGCAGCCCAGCCCTCGTCGAAGGAGAGGTCCCCGGCAGCCCAGCCCTCGTCGAAAATTTTTTCTTCGGCAGCCCAGCCCTCGTCGAAGGAGAGGTCCCCGGCAGCCCAGCCCTCGTCGAAGGAGAGGTCCCCGGCAGCCCAGCCCTCGTCGAAGGAGAGGTCCCCGGCAGCCCAGCCCTCGTCGAAGGAGAGGTCCCCGGCAGCCCAGCCCTCGTCGAAAATTTTTTCTTCGGCAGCCCAGCCCTCGTCGAAAAATTTTTCTTCGGCAGCCCAGCCCTCGTCGAAAAATTTTTCTTCGGCAGCCCAGCCCTCGTCGAAGGAGAGGTCCCCGGCAGCCCAGCCCTCGTCGAAGGAGAGGTCCCCAGCAGCCCAGCCCTCGTCGAAGGAGAGGTCCCCGGCAGCCCAGCCCTCGTCGAAGGAGAGGTCCCCGGCAGCCCAGCCCTCGTCGAAGGAGAGGTCCCCGGCAGCCCAGCCCTCGTCGAAAATTTTTTCTTCGGCAGCCCAGCCCTCGTCGAAGGAGAGGTCCCCGGCAGCCCAGCCTCGTCGAAGGAGAGGTCCCCGGCAGCCCAGCCCTCGTCGAAGGAGAGGTCCCCGGCAGCCCAGCCCTCGTCGAAAATTTTTTCTTCGGCAGCCCAGCCCTCGTCGAAAAATTTTTCTTCGGCAGCCCAGCCCTCGTCGAAAAATTTTTCTTCGGCAGCCCAGCCCTCGTCGAAGGAGAGGTCCCCGGCAGCCCAGCCCTCGTCGAAGGAGAGGTCCCCGGCAGCCCAGCCCTCGTCGAAGGAGAGGTCCCCGGCAGCCCAGCCCTCGTCGAAGGAGAGGTCCCCGGCAGCCCAGCCCTCGTCGAAGGAGAGGTCCCCGGCAGCCCAGCCCTCGTCGAAGGAGAGGTCCCCGGCAGCCCAGCCCTCGTCGAAAATTTTTTCTTCGGCAGCCCAGCCCTCGTCGAAAAATTTTTCTTCGGCAGCCCAGCCCTCGTCGAAGGAGAGGTCCCCGGCAGCCCAGCCCTCGTCGAAGGAGAGGTCCCCGGCAGCCCAGCCCTCGTCGAAGGAGAGGTCCCCGGCAGCCCAGCCCTCGTCGAAGGAGAGGTCCCCGGCAGCCCAGCCCTCGTCGAAGGAGAGGTCCCCGGCAGCCCAGCCCTCGTCGAAAATTTTTTCTTCGGCAGCCCAGCCCTCGTCGAAAATTTTTTCTTCGGCAGCCCAGCCCTCGTCGAAAATTTTTTCTTCGGCAGCCCAGCCCTCGTCGAAGGAGAGGTCCCCGGCAGCCCAGCCCTCGTCGAAGGAGAGGTCCCCGGCAGCCCAGCCCTCGTCGAAAATTTTTTCTTCGGCAGCCCAGCCCTCGTCGAAGGAGAGGTCCCCGGCAGCCCAGCCCTCGTCGAAGGAGAGGTCCCCGGCAGCCCAGCCCTCGTCGAAGGAGAGGTCCCCGGCAGCCCAGCCCTCCTCGAAGGAGAGGTCCCCGGCAGCCCAGCCCTCGTCGAAAATTTTTTCTTCGGCAGCCCAGCCCTCGTCGAAGGAGAGGTCCCCGGCAGCCCAGCCCTCGTCGAAGGAGAGGTCCCCGGCAGCCCAGCCCTCGTCGAAGGAGAGGTGCCCGGCAGCCCAGCCCTCGTCGAAGGAGAGGTCCCCGGCAGCCCAGCCCTCGTCGAAGGAGAGGTCCCCGGCAGCCCAGCCCTCGTCGAAGGAGAGGTCCCCGGCAGCCCAGCCCTCGTCGAAAAATTTTTCTTCGGCAGCCCAGCCCTCGTCGAAGGAGAGGTCCCCGGCAGCCCAGCCCTCGTCGAAAATTTTTTCTTCGGCAGCCCAGCCCTCGTCGAAGGAGAGGTCCCCGGCAGCCCAGCCCTCGTCGAAGGAGAGGTCCCCGGCAGCCCAGCCCTCGTCGAAGGAGAGGTCCCCGGCAGCCCAGCCCTCGTCGAAGGAGAGGTCCCCGGCAGCCCAGCCCTCGTCGAAGGAGAGGTCCCCGGCAGCCCAGCCCTCGTCGAAGGAGAGGTCCCCGGCAGCCCAGCCCTCGTCGAAGGAGAGGTCCCCGGCAGCCCAGCCCTCGTCGAAGGAGAGGTCCCCGGCAGCCCAGCCCTCGTCGAAGGAGAGGTCCCCGGCAGCCCAGCCCTCGTCGAAGGAGAGGTCCCCGGCAGCCCAGCCCTCGTCGAAGGAGAGGTCCCCGGCAGCCCAGCCCTCGTCGAAGGAGAGGTCCCCGGCAGCCCAGCCCTCGTCGAAGGAGAGGTCCCCGGCAGCCCAGCCCTCGTCGAAGGAGAGGTCCCCGGCAGCCCAGCCCTCGTCGAAGGAGAGGTCCCCGGCAGCCCAGCCCTCGTCGAAAATTTTTTCTTCGGCAGCCCAGCCCTCGTCGAAGGAGAGGTCCCCGGCAGCCCAGCCCTCGTCGAAGGAGAGGTCCCCGGCAGCCCAGCCCTCGTCGAAGGAGAGGTCCCCGGCAGCCCAGCCCTCGTCGAAGGAGAGGTCCCCGGCAGCCCAGCCCTCGTCGAAGGAGAGGTCCCCGGCAGCCCAGCCCTCGTCGAAAAATTTTTCTTCGGCAGCCCAGCCCTCGTCGAAGGAGAGGTCCCCGGCAGCCCAGCCCTCGTCGAAAATTTTTTCTTCGGCAGCCAGCCCTCGTCGAAGGAGAGGTCCCCGGCAGCCCAGCCCTCGTCGAAGGAGAGGTCCCCGGCAGCCCAGCCCTCGTCGAAGGAGAGGTCCCCGGCAGCCCAGCCCTCGTCGAAGGAGAGGTCCCCGGCAGCCCAGCCCTCGTCGAAGGAGAGGTCCCCGGCAGCCCAGCCCTCGTCGAAGGAGAGGTCCCCGGCAGCCCAGCCCTCCTCGAAGGAGAGGTCCCCGGCAGCCCAGCCCTCCTCGAAGGAGAGGTCCCCGGCAGCCCAGCCCTCGTCGAAGGAGAGGTCCCCGGCAGCCTAGCCCTCGTCGAAAATTTTTTCTTCGGCAGCCCAGCCCTCGTCGAAGGAGAGGTCCCCGGCAGCCCAGCCCTCGTCGAAGGAGAGGTCCCCGGCAGCCCAGCCCTCGTCGAAGGAGAGGTCCCCGGCAGCCCAGCCCTCGTCGAAGGAGAGGTCCCCGGCAGCCCAGCCCTCGTCGAAGGAGAGGTCCCCGGCAGCCCAGCCCTCGTCGAAAAATTTTTCTTCGGCAGCCCAGCCCTCGTCGAAGGAGAGGTCCCCGGCAGCCCAGCCCTCGTCGAAAATTTTTTCTTCGGCAGCCCAGCCCTCGTCGAAGGAGAGGTCCCCGGCAGCCCAGCCCTCGTCGAAGGAGAGGTCCCCGGCAGCCCAGCCCTCGTCGAAGGAGAGGTCCCCGGCAGCCCAGCCCTCGTCGAAGGAGAGGTCCCCGGCAGGCCCTCGTCGAAGGAGAGGTCCCCGGCAGCCCAGCCCTCGTCGAAGGAGAGGTCCCCGGCAGCCCAGCCCTCGTCGAAGGAGAGGTCCCCGGCAGCCCAGCCCTCGTCGAAGGAGAGGTCCCCGGCAGCCCAGCCCTCGTCGAAGGAGAGGTCCCCGGCAGCCCAGCCCTCGTCGAAAATTTTTTCTTCGGCAGCCCAGCCCTCGTCGAAAATTTTTTCTTCGGCAGCCCAGCCCTCGTCGAAAATTTTTTCTTCGGCAGCCCAGCCCTCGTCGAAAATTTTTTCTTCGGCAGCCCAGCCCTCGTCGAAGGAGAGGTCCCCGGCAGCCCAGCCCTCGTCGAAGGAGAGGTCCCCGGCAGCCCAGCCCTCGTCGAAAATTTTTTCTTCGGCAGCCCAGCCCTCGTCGAAGGAGAGGTCCCCGGCAGCCCAGCCCTCGTCGAAGGAGAGGTCCCCGGCAGCCCAGCCCTCGTCGAAGGAGAGGTCCCCGGCAGCCCAGCCCTCGTCGAAGGAGAGGTCCCCGGCAGCCCAGCCCTCGTCGAAGGAGAGGTCCCCGGCAGCCCAGCCCTCGTCGAAAATTTTTTCTTCGGCAGCCCAGCCCTCGTCGAAGCAGAGGTCCCCGGCAGCCCAGCCCTCGTCGAAGGAGAGGTCCCCGGCAGCCCAGCCCTCGTCGAAAATTTTTTCTTCGGCAGCCCAGCCCTCGTCGAAGGAGAGGTCCCCGGCAGCCCAGCCCTCGTCGAAGGAGAGGTCCCCGGCAGCCCAGCCCTCGTCGAAGGAGAGGTCCCCGGCAGCCCAGCCCTCGTCGAAGGAGAGGTCCCCGGCAGCCCAGCCCTCGTCGAAGGAGAGGTCCCCGGCAGCCCAGCCCTCGTCGAAGGAGAGGTCCCCCGGCAGCCCAGCCCTCGTCGAAAATTTTTTCTTCGGCAGCCCAGCCCTCGTCGAAGGAGAGGTCCCCGGCAGCCCAGCCCTCGTCGAAGGAGAGGTCCCCCGGCAGCCCAGCCCTCGTCGAAGGAGAGGTCCCCGGCAGCCCAGCCCTCGTCGAAAATTTTTTCTTCGGCAGCCCAGCCCTCGTCGAAGGAGAGGTCCCCGGCAGCCCAGCCCTCGTCGAAAATTTTTTCTTCGGCAGCCCAGCCCTCGTCGAAGGAGAGGTCCCCGGCAGCCCAGCCCTCGTCGAAAATTTTTTCTTCGGCAGCCCAGCCCTCGTCGAAGGAGAGGTCCCCCGGCAGCCCAGCCCTCGTCGAAGGAGAGGTCCCCGGCAGCCCAGCCCTCGTCGAAGGAGAGGTCCCCGGCAGCCCAGCCCTCGTCGAAAATTTTTTCTTCGGCAGCCCAGCCCTCGTCGAAGGAGAGGTCCCCGGCAGCCCAGCCCTCGTCGAAGGAGAGGTCCCCGGCAGCCCAGCCCTCGTCGAAGGAGAGGTCCCCGGCAGCCCAGCCCTCGTCGAAAATTTTTTCTTCGGCAGCCCAGCCCTCGTCGAAGGAGAGGTCCCCGGCAGCCCAGCCCTCGTCGAAGGAGAGGTCCCCGGCAGCCCAGCCCTCGTCGAAAATTTTTTCTTCGGCAGCCCAGCCCTCGTCGAAGGAGAGGTCCCCGGCAGCCCAGCCCTCGTCGAAAATTCTTTCTTCGGCAGCCCAGCCCTCGTCGAAGGAGAGGTCCCCGGCAGCCCAGCCCTCGTCGAAGGAGAGGTCCCCGGCAGCCCAGCCCTCGTCGAAAATTTTTTCTTCGGCAGCCCAGCCCTCGTCGAAGGAGAGGTCCCCGGCAGCCCAGCCCTCGTCGAAGGAGAGGTCCCCGGCAGCCCAGCCCTCGTCGAAAATTTTTTCTTCGGCAGCCCAGCCCTCGTCGAAGGAGAGGTCCCCGGCAGCCCAGCCCTCGTCGAATGAGAGGTCCCCGGCAGCCCAGCCCTCGTCGAAGGAGAGGTCCCCGGCAGCCCAGCCCTCGTCGAAGGAGAGGTCCCCGGCAGCCCAGCCCTCGTCGAAGGAGAGGTCCCCGGCAGCCCAGCCCTCGTCGAAGGAGAGGTCCCCGGCAGCCCAGCCCTCGTCGAAGGAGAGGTCCCCGGCAGCCCAGCCCTCGTCGAAGGAGAGGTCCCCGGCAGCCCAGCCCTCGTCGAAGGAGAGGTCCCCGGCAGCCCAGCCCTCGTCGAAAATTTTTTCTTCGGCAGCCCAGCCCTCGTCGAAGGAGAGGTCCCCGGCAGCCCAGCCCTCGTCGAAGGAGAGGTCCCCGGCAGCCCAGCCCTCGTCGAAAATTTTTTCTTCGGCAGCCCAGCCCTCGTCGAAGGAGAGGTCCCCGGCAGCCCAGCCCCTCGTCGAAGGAGAGGTCCCCGGCAGCCCAGCCCTCGTCGAAGGAGAGGTCCCCGGCAGCCCAGCCCTCGTCGAAGGAGAGGTCCCCGGCAGCCCAGCCCTCGTCGAAGGAGAGGTCCCCGGCAGCCCAGCCCTCGTCGAAGGAGAGGTCCCCGGCAGCCCAGCCCTCGTCGAAGGAGAGGTCCCCGGCAGCCCAGCCCTCGTCGAAGGAGAGGTCCCCGGCAGCCCAGCCCTCGTCGAAGGAGAGGTCCCCGGCAGCCCAGCCCTCGTCGAAGGAGAGGTCCCCGGCAGCCCAGCCCTCCTCGAAGGAGAGGTCCCCGGCAGCCCAGCCCTCGTCGAAGGAGAGGTCCCCCGGCAGCCCAGCCCTCGTCGAAAATTTTTTCTTCGGCCGCCCAGCCCTCGTCGAAAAATTTTTCTTCGGCAGCCCAGCCCTCGTCGAAGGAGAGGTCCCCGGCAGCCCAGCCCTCGTCGAAGGAGAGGTCCCCGGCAGCCCAGCCCTCGTCGAAGGAGAGGTCCCCCGGCAGCCCAGCCCTCGTCGAAAATTTTTTTCTTCGGCAGCCCAGCCCTCGTCGAAAAATTTTTCTTCGGCAGCCCAGCCCTCGTCGAAGGAGAGGTCCCCGGCAGCCCAGCCCTCGTCGAAGGAGAGGTCCCCGGCAGCCCAGCCCTCGTCGAAGGAGAGGTCCCCGGCAGCCCAGCCCTCGTCGAAGGAGAGGTCCCCGGCAGCCCAGCCCTCGTCGAAAATTTTTTCTTCGGCAGCCCAGCCCTCGTCGAAGGAGAGGTCCCCGGCAGCCCAGCCCTCGTCGAAGGAGAGGTCCCCGGCAGCCCAGCCCTCGTCGAAGGAGAGGTCCCCGGCAGCCCAGCCCTCGTCGAAGGAGAGGTCCCCGGCAGCCCAGCCCTCGTCGAAGGAGAGGTCCCCGGCAGCCCAGCCCTCGTCGAAGGAGAGGTCCCCGGCAGCCCAGCCCTCGTCGAAAAATTTTTCTTCGGCAGCCCAGCCCTCGTCGAAGGAGAGGTCCCCGGCAGCCCAGCCCTCGTCGAAAATTTTTTCTTCGGCAGCCCAGCCCTCGTCGAAGGAGAGGTCCCCGGCAGCCCAGCCCTCGTCGAAGGAGAGGTCCCCGGCAGCCCAGCCCTCGTCGAAGGAGAGGTCCCCGGCAGCCCAGCCCTCGTCGAAGGAGAGGTCCCCGGCAGCCCAGCCCTCGTCGAAGGAGAGGTCCCCGGCAGCCCAGCCCTCGTCGAAGGAGAGGTCCCCGGCAGCCCAGCCCTCGTCGAAGGAGAGGTCCCCGGCAGCCCAGCCCTCCTCGAAGGAGAGGTCCCCCGGCAGCCCAGCCCTCCTCGAAGGAGAGGTCCCCGGCAGCCCAGCCCTCGTCGAAGGAGAGGTCCCCGGCAGCCCAGCCCTCGTCGAAAATTTTTTCTTCGGCAGCCCAGCCCTCGTCGAAGGAGAGGTCCCCGGCAGCCCAGCCCTCGTCGAAGGAGAGGTCCCCGGCAGCCCAGCCCTCGTCGAAGGAGAGGTCCCCGGCAGCCCAGCCCTCGTCGAAGGAGAGGTCCCCGGCAGCCCAGCCCTCGTCGAAGGAGAGGTCCCCGGCAGCCCAGCCCTCGTCGAAGGAGAGGTCCCCGGCAGCCCAGCCCTCGTCGAAGGAGAGGTCCCCGGCAGCCCAGCCCTCGTCGAAGGAGAGGTCCCCGGCAGCCCAGCCCTCGTCGAAGGAGAGGTCCCCGGCAGCCCAGCCCTCGTCGAAGGAGAGGTCCCCGGCAGCCCAGCCCTCGTCGAAGGAGAGGTCCCCGGCAGCCCAGCCCTCGTCGAAGGAGAGGTCCCCGGCAGCCCAGCCCCTCGTCGAAAATTTTTTTCTTCGGCAGCCCCAGCCCTCGTCGAAGGAGAGGTCCCCGGCAGCCCAGCCCTCGTCGAAGGAGAGGTCCCCGGCAGCCCAGCCCTCGTCGAAGGAGAGGTCCCCGGCAGCCCAGCCCTCGTCGAAGGAGAGGTCCCCGGCAGCCCAGCCCTCGTCGAAGGAGAGGTCCCCGGCAGCCCAGCCCTCGTCGAAGGAGAGGTCCCCGGCAGCCCAGCCCTCGTCGAAGGAGAGGTCCCCGGCAGCCCAGCCCTCGTCGAAGGAGAGGTCCCCGGCAGCCCAGCCCTCGTCGAAGGAGAGGTCCCCGGCAGCCCAGCCCTCGTCGAAGGAGAGGTCCCCGGCAGCCCAGCCCTCGTCGAAGGAGAGGTCCCCGGCAGCCCAGCCCTCGTCGAAGGAGAGGTCCCCGGCAGCCCAGCCCTCGTCGAAGGAGAGGTCCCCGGCAGCCCAGCCCTCGTCGAAAAATTTTTCTTCGGCAGCCCAGTCCTCGTCGAAGGAGAGGTCCCCGGCAGCCCAGCCCTCGTCGAAAATTTTTTCTTCGGCAGCCCAGCCCTCGTCGAAGGAGAGGTCCCCGGCAGCCCCAGCCCTCGTCGAAGGAGAGGTCCCCGGCAGCCCAGCCCTCGTCGAAGGAGAGGTCCCCGGCAGCCCAGCCCTCGTCGAAGGAGAGGTCCCCGGCAGCCCAGCCCTCGTCGAAGGAGAGGTCCCCGGCAGCCCAGCCCTCGTCGAAGGAGAGGTCCCCCGGCAGCCCAGCCCTCGTCGAAGGAGAGGTCCCCGGCAGCCCAGCCCTCGTCGAAAATTTTTTCTTCGGCAGCCCAGCCCTCGTCGAAGGAGAGGTCCCCGGCAGCCCAGCCCTCGTCGAAAATTTTTTCTTCGGCAGCCCAGCCCTCGTCGAAGGAGAGGTCCCCGGCAGCCCAGCCCTCGTCGAAGGAGAGGTCCCCGGCAGCCCAGCCCTCGTCGAAGGAGAGGTCCCCGGCAGCCCAGCCCTCGTCGAAAATTTTTTCTTCGGCAGCCCAGCCCTCGTCGAAGGAGAGGTCCCCCGGCAGCCCAGCCCTCGTCGAAAATTTTTTCTTCGGCAGCCCAGCCCTCGTCGAAGGAGAGGTCCCCGGCAGCCCAGCCCTCGTCGAAGGAGAGGTCCCCCGGCAGCCCAGCCCTCGTCGAAAATTTTTTCTTCGGCAGCCCAGCCCTCGTCGAAGGAGAGGTCCCCGGCAGCCCAGCCCTCGTCGAAAATTTTTTCTTCGGCAGCCCAGCCCTCGTCGAAGGAGAGGTCCCCGGCAGCCCAGCCCTCGTCGAAAATTTTTTCTTCGGCAGCCCAGCCCTCGTCGAAGGAGAGGTCCCCGGCAGCCCAGCCCTCGTCGAAAATTTTTTCTTCGGCAGCCCAGCCCTCGTCCGAAAATTTTTTTCTTCGGCAGCCCAGCCCTCGTCGAAGGAGAGGTCCCCGGCAGCCCAGCCCTCGTCGAAGGAGAGGTCCCCGGCAGCCCAGCCCTCGTCGAAAATTTTTTCTTCGGCAGCCTAGCCCTCGTCGAAGGAGAGGTCCCCGGCAGCCCAGCCCTCGTCGAAGGAGAGGTCCCCGGCAGCCCAGCCGTCGTCGAAGGAGAGGTCCCCGGCAGCCCAGCCCTCGTCGAAGGAGAGGTCCCCGGCAGCCCAGCCCTCGTCGAAGGAGAGGGTCCCCGGCAGCCCAGCCCTCGTCGAAGGAGAGGTCCCCGGCAGCCCAGCCCTCGTCGAAGGAGAGGTCCCCGGCAGCCCAGCCCTCGTCGAAGGAGAGGTCCCCGGCAGCCCAGCCCTCGTCGAAAATTTTTTCTTCGGCAGCCCAGCCCTCGTCGAAGGAGAGGTCCCCGGCAGCCCAGCCCTCGTCGAAGGAGAGGTCCCCGGCAGCCCAGCCCTCGTCGAAGGAGAGGTCCCCCGGCAGCCCAACCCTCGTCGAAGGAGAGGTCCCCGGCAGCCCAGCCCTCGTCGAAGGAGAGGTCCCCGGCAGCCCAGCCCTCGTCGAAAATTTTTTCTTCGGCAGCCCAGCCCTCGTCGAAAATTTTTTCTTCGGCAGCCCAGCCCTCGTCGAAGGAGAGGTCCCCGGCAGCCCAGCCCTCGTCGAAGGAGAGGTCCCCGGCAGCCCAGCCCTCGTCGAAGGAGAGGTCCCCCGGCAGCCCAGCCCTCGTCGAAGGAGAGGTCCCCCGGCAGCCCAGCCCTCGTCGAAGGAGAGGTCCCCGGCAGCCCAGCCCTCGTCGAAGGAGAGGTCCCCGGCAGCCCAGCCCTCGTCGAAAATTTTTTCTTCGGCAGCCCCAGCCCTCGTCGAAGGAGAGGTCCCCGGCAGCCCAGCCCTCGTCGAAGGAGAGGTCCCCGGCAGCCCAGCCCTCGTCGAAAATTTTTTCTTCGGCAGCCCAGCCCTCGTCGAAGGAGAGGTCCCCGGCAGCCCAGCCCTCGTCGAAGGAGAGGTCCCCGGCAGCCCAGCCCTCGTCGAAGGAGAGGTCCCCGGCAGCCCAGCCCTCGTCGAAGGAGAGGTCCCCGGCAGCCCAGCCCTCGTCGAAGGAGAGGTCCCCGGCAGCCCAGCCCTCGTCGAAAAATTTTTCTTCGGCAGCCCAGCCCTCGTCGAAAAATTTTTCTTCGGCAGCCCAGCCCTCGTCGAAAAATTTTTCTTCGGCAGCCCAGCCCTCGTCGAAGGAGAGGTCCCCGGCAGCCCAGCCCTCGTCGAAGGAGAGGTCCCCGGCAGCCCAGCCCTCGTCGAAGGAGAGGTCCCCGGCAGCCCAGCCCTCGTCGAAGGAGAGGTCCCCGGCAGCCCAGCCCTCGTCGAAGGAGAGGTCCCCGGCAGCCCAGCCCTCGTCGAAGGAGAGGTCCCCGGCAGCCCAGCCCTCGTCGAAGGAGAGGTCCCCGGCAGCCCAGCCCTCGTCGAAAAATTTTTCTTCGGCAGCCCAGCCCTCGTCGAAGGAGAGGTCCCCGGCAGCCCAGCCCTCGTCGAAGGAGAGGTCCCCGGCAGCCCAGCCCTCGTCGAAGGAGAGGTCCCCGGCAGCCCAGCCCTCGTCGAAAATTTTTTCTTCGGCAGCCCAGCCCTCGTCGAAAATTTTTTCTTCGGCAGCCCAGCCCTCGTCGAAAATTTTTTCTTCGGCAGCCCAGCCCTCGTCGAAAATTTTTTCTTCGGCAGCCCAGCCCTCGTCGAAGGAGAGGTCCCCGGCAGCCCAGCCCTCGTCGAAGGAGAGGTCCCCGGCAGCCCAGCCCTCGTCGAAAATTTTTTCTTCGGCAGCCCAGCCCTCGTCGAAGGAGAGGTCCCCGGCAGCCCAGCCCTCGTCGAAGGAGAGGTCCCCGGCAGCCCAGCCCTCCTCGAAGGAGAGGTCCCCCGGCAGCCCAGCCCTCGTCGAAAATTTTTTCTTCGGCAGCCCAGCCCTCGTCGAAGGAGAGGTCCCCGGCAGCCCAGCCCTCGTCGAAGGAGAGGTCCCCGGCAGCCCAGCCCTCGTCGAAGGAGAGGTCCCCGGCAGCCCAGCCCTCGTCGAAGGAGAGGTCCCCGGCAGCCCAGCCCTCGTCGAAGGAGAGGTCCCCGGCAGCCCAGCCCTCGTCGAAGGAGAGGTCCCCGGCAGCCCAGCCCTCGTCGAAGGAGAGGTCCCCCGGCAGCCCAGCCCTCGTCGAAGGAGAGGTCCCCGGCAGCCCAGCCCTCGTCGAAGGAGAGGTCCCCGGCAGCCCAGCCCTCGTCGAAAATTTTTTCTTCGGCAGCCCAGCCCTCGTCGAAGGAGAGGTCCCCCGGCAGCCCAGCCCTCGTCGAAGGAGAGGTCCCCGGCAGCCCAGCCCTCGTCGAAGGAGAGGTCCCCCGGCAGCCCAGCCCTCGTCGAAGGAGAGGTCCCCGGCAGCCCAGCCCTCGTCGAAGGAGAGGTCCCCGGCAGCCCAGCCCTCGTCGAAGGAGAGGTCCCCGGCAGCCCAGCCCTCGTCGAAGGAGAGGTCCCCGGCAGCCCAGCCCTCGTCGAAGGAGAGGTCCCCGGCAGCCCAGCCCTCGTCGAAGGAGAGGTCCCCGGCAGCCCAGCCCTCGTCGAAGGAGAGGTCCCCGGCAGCCTAGCCCTCGTCGAAAATTTTTTCTTCGGCAGCCCAGCCCTCGTCGAAGGAGAGGTCCCCCGGCAGCCCAGCCCTCGTCGAAGGAGAGGTCCCCGGCAGCCCAGCCCTCGTCGAAGGAGAGGTCCCCCGGCAGCCCAGCCCTCGTCGAAGGAGAGGTCCCCGGCAGCCCAGCCCTCGTCGAAGGAGAGGTCCCCGGCAGCCCAGCCCTCGTCGAAGGAGAGGTCCCCGGCAGCCCCAGCCCTCGTCGAAGGAGAGGTCCCCGGCAGCCCAGCCCTCGTCGAAGGAGAGGTCCCCGGCAGCCCAGCCCTCGTCGAAGGAGAGGTCCCCGGCAGCCCAGCCCTCGTCGAAGGAGAGGTCCCCGGCAGCCCAGCCCTCGTCGAAGGAGAGGTCCCCGGCAGCCCAGCCCTCGTCGAAGGAGAGGTCCCCGGCAGCCCAGCCCTCGTCGAAGGAGAGGTCCCCCGGCAGCCCAGCCCTCGTCGAAGGAGAGGTCCCCGGCAGCCCAGCCCTCGTCGAAGGAGAGGTCCCCGGCAGCCCAGCCCTCGTCGAAGGAGAGGTCCCCGGCAGCCCAGCCCTCGTCGAAAATTTTTTCTTCAGCAGCCCAGCCCTCGTCGAAAATTTTTTCTTCGGCAGCCCAGCCCCTCGTCGAAGGAGAGGTCCCCGGCAGCCCAGCCCTCGTCGAAGGAGAGGTCCCCGGCAGCCCAGCCCTCGTCGAAAATTTTTTCTTCGGCAGCCCAGCCCTCGTCGAAGGAGAGGTCCCCGGCAGCCCAGCCCTCGTCGAAGGAGAGGTCCCCGGCAGCCCAGCCCTCGTCGAAGGAGAGGTCCCCGGCAGCCCAGCCCTCGTCGAAAAATTTTTCTTCGGCAGCCCAGCCCTCGTCGAAGGAGAGGTCCCCCGGCAGCCCAGCCCTCGTCGAAGGAGAGGTCCCCGGCAGCCCAGCCCTCGTCGAAGGAGAGGTCCCCGGCAGCCCAGCCCTCGTCGAAGGAGAGGTCCCCGGCAGCCCAGCCCTCGTCGAAAATTTTTTCTTCGGCAGCCCAGCCCTCGTCGAAGGAGAGGTCCCCGGCAGCCCAGCCCCTCGTCGAAGGAGAGGTCCCCGGCAGCCCAGCCCTCGTCGAAAAATTTTTCTTCGGCAGCCCAGCCCTCGTCGAAGGAGAGGTCCCCCGGCAGCCCAGCCCTCGTCGAAGGAGAGGTCCCCGGCAGCCCAGCCCTCGTCGAAGGAGAGGTCCCCGGCAGCCCAGCCCTCGTCGAAGGAGAGGTCCCCGGCAGCCCAGCCCTCGTCGAAGGAGAGGTCCCCGGCAGCCCAGCCCTCGTCGAAGGAGAGGTCCCCGGCAGCCCAGCCCTCGTCGAAAATTTTTTCTTCGGCAGCCCAGCCCTCGTCGAAAATTTTTTCTTCGGCAGCCCAGCCCTCGTCGAAAATTTTTTCTTCGGCAGCCCAGCCCTCGTCGAAAATTTTTTCTTCGGCAGCCCAGCCCTCGTCGAAGGAGAGGTCCCCGGCAGCCCAGCCCTCGTCGAAGGAGAGGTCCCCGGCAGCCCAGCCCTCGTCGAAAATTTTTTCTTCGGCAGCCCAGCCCTCGTCGAAGGAGAGGTCCCCGGCAGCCCAGCCCTCGTCGAAGGAGAGGTCCCCGGCAGCCCAGCCCTCGTCGAAGGAGAGGTCCCCGGCAGCCCAGCCCTCCTCGAAGGAGAGGTCCCCGGCAGCCCAGCCCTCGTCGAAGGAGAGGTCCCCCGGCAGCCCAGCCCTCGTCGAAGGAGAGGTCCCCGGCAGCCCAGCCCTCGTCGAAGGAGAGGTCCCCCGGCAGCCCAGCCCTCGTCGAAGGAGAGGTCCCCGGCAGCCCAGCCCTCGTCGAAGGAGAGGTCCCCGGCAGCCCAGCCCTCGTCGAAAAATTTTTCTTCGGCAGCCCAGCCCTCGTCGAAGGAGAGGTCCCCCGGCAGCCCAGCCCTCGTCGAAAATTTTTTCTTCGGCAGCCCAGCCCTCGTCGAAGGAGAGGTCCCCGGCAGCCCAGCCCTCGTCGAAGGAGAGGTCCCCGGCAGCCCAGCCCTCGTCGAAGGAGAGGTCCCCGGCAGCCCAGCCCTCGTCGAAGGAGAGGTCCCCGGCAGCCCAGCCCTCGTCGAAGGAGAGGTCCCCGGCAGCCCAGCCCTCGTCGAAGGAGAGGTCCCCGGCAGCCCAGCCCTCGTCGAAGGAGAGGTCCCCCGGCAGCCCAGCCCTCGTCGAAGGAGAGGTCCCCGGCAGCCCAGCCCTCGTCGAAGGAGAGGTCCCCGGCAGCCCAGCCCTCCTCGAAGGAGAGGTCCCCGGCAGCCCAGCCCTCGTCGAAGGAGAGGTCCCCGGCAGCCTAGCCCTCGTCGAAAATTTTTTCTTCGGCAGCCCAGCCCTCGTCGAAGGAGAGGTCCCCCGGCAGCCCAGCCCTCGTCGAAGGAGAGGTCCCCGGCAGCCCAGCCCTCGTCGAAGGAGAGGTCCCCGGCAGCCCAGCCCTCGTCGAAGGAGAGGTCCCCGGCAGCCCAGCCCTCGTCGAAGGAGAGGTCCCCGGCAGCCCAGCCCTCGTCGAAAATTTTTTCTTCGACAGCCCAGCCCTCGTCGAAGGAGAGGTCCCCCGGCAGCCCAGCCCTCGTCGAAAATTTTTTCTTCGGCAGCCCAGCCCTCGTCGAAGGAGAGGTCCCCGGCAGCCCCAGCCCTCGTCGAAAATTTTTTCTTCGGCAGCCCAGCCCTCGTCGAAGGAGAGGTCCCCGGCAGCCCAGCCCTCGTCGAAAATTTTTTCTTTCGGCAGCCCAGCCCTCGTCGAAGGAGAGGTCCCCGGCAGCCCAGCCCTCGTCGAAGGAGAGGTCCCCGGCAGCCCAGCCCTCGTCGAAGGAGAGGTCCCCGGCAGCCCAGCCCTCGTCGAAGGAGAGGTCCCCGGCAGCCCAGCCCTCGTCGAAGGAGAGGTCCCCGGCAGCCCAGCCCTCGTCGAAGGAGAGGTCCCCGGCAGCCCAGCCCTCGTCGAAGGAGAGGTCCCCGGCAGCCCAGCCCTCGTCGAAGGAGAGGTCCCCGGCAGCCCCAGCCCTCGTCGAAAATTTTTTTCTTCGGCAGCCCAGCCCTCGTCGAAGGAGAGGTCCCCGGCAGCCCAGCCCTCGTCGAAGGAGAGGTCCCCCGGCAGCCCAGCCCTCGTCGAAGGAGAGGTCCCCGGCAGCCCAGCCCTCGTCGAAAATTTTTTCTTCGGCAGCCCAGCCCTCGTCGAAGGAGAGGTCCCCGGCAGCCCAGCCCTCGTCGAAGGAGAGGTCCCCGGCAGCCCAGCCCCTCGTCGAAGGAGAGGTCCCCGGCAGCCCAGCCCTCGTCGAAGGAGAGGTCCCCGGCAGCCCAGCCCTCGTCGAAAATTTTTTTCTTCGGCAGCCCAGCCCCTCGTCGAAAAATTTTTCTTCGGCAGCCCAGCCCTCGTCGAAGGAGAGGTCCCCGGCAGCCCAGCCCTCGTCGAAGGAGAGGTCCCCGGCAGCCCAGCCCTCGTCGAAGGAGAGGTCCCCGGCAGCCCAGCCCTCGTCGAAAATTTTTTTCTTCGGCAGCCCAGCCCTCGTCGAAGGAGAGGTCCCCCGGCAGCCCAGCCCTCGTCGAAGGAGAGGTCCCCGGCAGCCCAGCCCTCGTCGAAGGAGAGGTCCCCCGGCAGCCCAGCCCTCGTCGAAAATTTTTTTCTTCGGCAGCCCAGCCCTCGTCGAAGGAGAGGTCCCCGGCAGCCCAGCCCCTCGTCGAAGGAGAGGTCCCCGGCAGCCCAGCCCTCGTCGAAGGAGAGGTCCCCGGCAGCCCAGCCCTCGTCGAAGGAGAGGTCCCCCGGCAGCCCAGCCCTCGTCGAAAATTTTTTCTTCGGCAGCCCAGCCCTCGTCGAAAAATTTTTCTTCGGCAGCCCAGCCCTCGTCGAAGGAGAGGTCCCCGGC
Source organism: Harpia harpyja (assembly GCF_026419915.1). Lineage (NCBI taxonomy): Eukaryota > Metazoa > Chordata > Aves > Accipitriformes > Accipitridae > Harpia > Harpia harpyja. The sequence goes on from NW_026293388.1 coordinate 26,286, forward strand.
AGCCCAGCCCTCGTCGAAGGAGAGGTCCCCGGCAGCCCAGCCCTCGTCGAAGGAGAGGTCCCCGGCAGCCCAGCCCTCGTCGAAGGAGAGGTCCCCGGCAGCCCAGCCCTCGTCGAAGGAGAGGTCCCCGGCAGCCCAGCCCTCGTCGAAGGAGAGGTCCCCGGCAGCCCCAGCCCTCGTCGAAAATTTTTTCTTCGGCAGCCCAGCCCTCGTCGAAAATTTTTTCTTCGGCAGCCCAGCCCTCGTCGAAAATTTTTTCTTCGGCAGCCCAGCCCTCGTCGAAAATTTTTTCTTCGGCAGCCCAGCCCTCGTCGAAAATTTTTTCTTCGGCAGCCCAGCCCTCGTCGAAGGAGAGGTCCCCGGCAGCCCAGCCCTCGTCGAAAATTTTTTCTTCGGCAGCCCAGCCCTCGTCGAAGGAGAGGTCCCCGGCAGCCCAGCCCTCGTCGAAAATTTTTTCTTCGGCAGCCCAGCCCTCGTCGAAGGAGAGGTCCCCGGCAGCCCAGCCCTCGTCGAAGGAGAGGTCCCCGGCAGCCCCAGCCCTCCTCGAAGGAGAGGTCCCCGGCAGCCCAGCCCTCCTCGAAGGAGAGGTCCCCGGCAGCCCAGCCCTCGTCGAAAATTTTTTCTTCGGCAGCCCAGCCCTCGTCGAAGGAGAGGTCCCCGGCAGCCCAGCCCTCGTCGAAGGAGAGGTCCCCGGCAGCCCAGCCCTCGTCGAAGGAGAGGTCCCCGGCAGCCCAGCCCTCGTCGAAGGAGAGGTCCCCGGCAGCCCAGCCCCTCGTCGAAGGAGAGGTCCCCGGCAGCCCAGCCCTCGTCGAAGGAGAGGTCCCCGGCAGCCCAGCCCTCGTCGAAGGAGAGGTCCCCGGCAGCCCAGCCCTCGTCGAAAAATTTTTTCTTCGGCAGCCCAGCCCTCGTCGAAAATTTTTTCTTCGGCAGCCCAGCCCTCGTCGAAAATTTTTTCTTCGGCAGCCCAGCCCTCGTCGAAGGAGAGGTCCCCGGCAGCCCAGCCCTCGTCGAAGGAGAGGTCCCCGGCAGCCCAGCCCTCGTCGAAGGAGAGGTCCCCGGCAGCCCAGCCCTCGTCGAAGGAGAGGTCCCCGGCAGCCCAGCCCTCGTCGAAGGAGAGGTCCCCGGCAGCCCAGCCCTCGTCGAAGGAGAGGTCCCCGGCAGCCCAGCCCTCGTCGAAGGAGAGGTCCCCGGCAGCCCAGCCCTCGTCGAAGGAGAGGTCCCCGGCAGCCCAGCCCTCGTCGAAGGAGAGGTCCCCGGCAGCCCAGCCCCTCGTCGAAGGAGAGGTCCCCGGCAGCCCAGCCCTCGTCGAAGGAGAGGTCCCCGGCAGCCCAGCCCTCGTCGAAGGAGAGGTCCCCGGCAGCCCAGCCCTCGTCGAAAATTTTTTCTTCGGCAGCCCAGCCCTCGTCGAAAATTTTTTCTTCGGGCAGCCCAGCCCTCGTCGAAAATTTTTTCTTCGGCAGCCCAGCCCTCGTCGAAAATTTTTTCTTCGGCAGCCCAGCCCTCGTCGAAAATTTTTTCTTCGGCAGCCCAGCCCTCGTCGAAAATTTTTTCTTCGGCAGCCCAGCCCTCGTCGAAGGAGAGGTCCCCGGCAGCCCAGCCCTCGTCGAAGGAGAGGTCCCCGGCAGCCCAGCCCTCGTCGAAAATTTTTTCTTCGGCAGCCCAGCCCTCGTCGAAGGAGAGGTCCCCGGCAGCCCAGCCCTCGTCGAAGGAGAGGTCCCCGGCAGCCCAGCCCTCGTCGAAGGAGAGGTCCCCGGCAGCCCAGCCCTCGTCGAAGGAGAGGTCCCCCGGCAGCCCAGCCCTCGTCGAAGGAGAGGTCCCCGGCAGCCCAGCCCTCGTCGAAAATTTTTTCTTCGGCAGCCCAGCCCTCGTCGAAGGAGAGGTCCCCGGCAGCCCAGCCCTCGTCGAAAATTTTTTCTTCGGCAGCCCAGCCCTCGTCGAAGGAGAGGTCCCCGGCAGCCCAGCCCTCGTCGAAAATTTTTTTCTTCGGCAGCCCAGCCCTCGTCGAAGGAGAGGTCCCCCGGCAGCCCAGCCCTCGTCGAAAATTTTTTCTTCGGCAGCCCAGCCCTCGTCGAAGGAGAGGTCCCCGGCAGCCCAGCCCTCGTCGAAAACTTTTTCTTCGGCAGCCCAGCCCTCGTCGAAGGAGAGGTCCCCGGCAGCCCTCGTCGAAGGAGAGGTCCCCGGCAGCCCAGCCCTCGTCGAAAATTTTTTCTTCGGCAGCCCAGCCCTCGTCGAAGGATAGGTCCCCGGCAGCCCAGCCCTCGTCGAAGGAGAGGTCCCCGGCAGCCGCAAGCCCAGCCCTCGTCGAAAGAGTTTTCTTCCGGCAGCCCAGCCCTCGTCGAAGGAGAGGTCCCCGGCAGCCCAGCCCTCGTCGAAGGAGAGGTCCCCGGCAGCCCAGCCCTCGTCGAAGGAGAGGTCCCCGGCAGCCCAGCCCTCGTCGAAGGAGAGGTCCCCGGCAGCCCAGCCCTCGTCGAAGGAGAGGTCCCCCGGCAGCCCAGCCCTCGTCGAAGGAGAGGTCCCCGGCAGCCCAGCCCTCGTCGAAAATTTTT